>NW_027415323.1:0-17221 GCF_964106895.1 Numenius arquata
GGTTTGGGGGGGCAATCAGGTGGCTGGGGGGGCTTTTAGGGGGCTGGGGGGGCAATTATGGGGCTGAGGGGGCTCCTGGGGGGCAGTTGGGGGGGGGGTTGGGGGGGTAAAAGGGCTCTTGGGGGGGATTTAAAGGGCCGGGGGGGCAATTATGGGGCTGGGGGGAATTTGGGGGGGGGTTGGGGGGGGTAGAAGGGCTCTTGGGGGGGACTTAGGGGGGTTTGGGGGGGCAATCAGGTGGCTGGGGGGGGCTTTTAGGGGCCTGGGGGGGGCTTTTAGGGGGCTGGGGGGGCGATTATGGGGCTGGGGGGCTCCTGGGGGGCAGTTGGGGGGGGTGGGGGGGTAGAAGGGCTCTCGGGGGGGGATTTAAGGGGGTTTGGGGGGGACTTAGGGGGGTTTGGGGGGGCTTGGGGGGGATTTAAAGGGCTGGGGGGGCAATCAGGCGGCTGGGGGGGCCTTTAGGGGGCTGGGGGGCAATTATGGGGCTGGGGGGGCTCCTGGGGGGAATTTGGGGGGGGTTTGGGGGGGTAGAAGGGCTCTCGGGGGGGATTAAGGGGGGTTTGGGGGGGCAATCAGGTGGCTGGGGGGGCTTTTAGGGGGCTGGGGGGGCAATTATGGGGCTGAGGGGGCTCCTGGGGGGCAGTTGGGGGGGGGGTTGGGGGGGTAAAAGGGCTCTTGGGGGGGATTTAAAGGGCCGGGGGGGCAATTATGGGGCTGGGGGGAATTTGGGGGGGGGTTGGGGGGGGTAGAAGGGCTCTTGGGGGGACTTAGGGGGGTTTGGGGGGGCAATCAGGTGGCTGGGGGGGGCTTTTAGGGGGCTGGGGGGCTGATGTGGGGCTGGGGGGCAATTATGGGGCTGGGGGGGCTCCTGGGGGGCAGTTGGGGGGGGTTTGGGGGGGCTTTTGGGGGCAGCCGTGGGGCATTTAAGGGGCTGGAGGGGGGCAGTTGGGGGCTGGAGGGGGTGGGGGGCTCTTGGGGGCAGTTCTGGGTCCGGGGGGGGGTCACTTACGGGTCACTTATGGGTCCGGGGGTTACTTATGGGTCAGTGTGGGTCACTTATGGGGCAGCTATGGGCAGCCCCACACCGTGGTCCTAGTGCCCCCCTTCTGGACACAGTAGAATGGCCTTAGGGGGCAGTTGGGGGGCGGTTATGTGTCCGGGGGGGTCACTTATGGGTCCGGGGGGTACTTATGGGTCACTTATGGGTCTGGGGGGTACTTATGGGTCAGTGTGGGTCACTTATGGGGCAGCCCCACACCGTGGTCCTAGTGCCCCCCTTCTGGACGCAGTAGAACGGCCTTAGGGGGCAGTTGGGGGGCACTTATGGGTCCGGGGGTCACTTATGGGTCACTTATGGGTCCGGGGGGGTACTTATGGGTCAGTGTGGGTCACTTATGGGCAGCTATGGGGCAGCCCCACACCGTGGTCCTAGTGCCCCCTTCTGGATGCAGTAGAACGGCCTTAGGGGGCAGTTGGGGGGCGGTTATGGGTCCGGGGGGTCACTTATGGGTCAGTTAAGGGTCCGGGGGGTACTTATGGGTCAGTGTGGGTCACTTATGGGGCAGCCCCACACCGTGGTCCTAGTGCCCCCCTTCTGGACGCAGTAGAGTGGCCTTAGGGGGCAGTTGGGGGGCGGTTATGGGTCTGGGGGATCACTTATGGGTCCGGGGGGTCACTTATGGGTCACTTATGGGTCTGGGGGGTACTTATGGGTCAGTGTGGGTCACTTATGGGTCACTTATGGGGCAGCCCCACACTGTGGTCCTAGTGCCCCCCTTCTGGACGCAGTAGAACGGCCTTAGGGGGCAGTTGGGGGGCACTTATGGGTCCGGGGGGTCACTTACGGGTCACTTATGGGTCCGGGGGGGTACTTATGGGTCAGTCTGGGTCACTTATGGGGCAGCCCCACACCGTGGTCCTAGTGCCCCCCTTCTGGACGCAGTAGAGCGGCCTTAGGGGGCAGTTGGGGGGCGGTTATGGGTCCAGGGGGTCACTTATGGGTCACTTATGGGTCTGGGGGGTACTTATGGGTCAGTGTGGGTCACTTATGGGGCAGCCCCACACCGTGGTCCTAGTGCCCCCCTTCTGGATGCAGTAGAGTGGCCTTAGGGGCAGTTGGGGGGCGGTTATGGGTCCGGGGGGTCACTTATGGGTCACTTATGGGTCACTTATGGGTCACTTATGGGTCTGGGGGGGTCACTTATGGGGCAGCTATGGGGCAGCCCCACACCGTGGTCCTAGTGCCCCCCTTCTGGACGCAGTAGAACGGCCTTAGGGGGCAGTTGGGGGGCGGTTATGGGTCCGGGGGGGTACTTGTGGGTCACTTATGGGTCCGGGGGGTCACTTATGGGTCACTTATGGGTCTGGGGGAGTACTTATGGGTCACTTATGGGGCAGCTATGGGGCAGCCCCACACCATGGTCCTAGTGCCCCCCTTTTGGACGCAGTAGAACGGCCTTAGGGGGCAGTTGGGGGGCACTTATGTGTCCAGGGGGGTCACTTATGGGTCCGGGGGGGTACTTATGGGGCAGCTATGGGGCAGCCCCACACCGTGGTCCTAGTGCTCCCCTTCTGGACGCAGTAGAACGGCCTTAGGGGGCAGTTGGGGGGCGGTTATGGGTCTGGGGGATCACTTATGGGTCCGGGGGGTCACTTATGGGTCACTTATGGGTCTGGGGGAGTACTTATGGGTCACTTATGGGGCAGCTATGGGGCAGCCCCACACCGTGGTCCTAGTGCCCCCCTTCTGGACGCAGTAGAACGGCCTTAGGGGGCAGTTGGGGGGCGGTTATGGGTCTGGGGGGTCACTTATGGGTCAGTTAAGGGTCTGGGGGGGTACTTATGGGTCACTTATGGGGCAGCTATGGGGCAGCCCCACACCATGGTCCTGGTGTCGGCCTTCTGGACGCAGTAGCCCGTGAGGTCGCAGTTCCCGTCGTCCTGGGGGGGCTCCCACTCCAGCGCCGCGTTGCAGCCCCACACCTCCGACACCCGCACGTTGCGGGGGGGCCCGGGGGGCTCTATGGGGCAGGCGGGGGGGGGGGGGCGTGTCACCCCAACGCCCCACAACCCCCCCCCCCCCCCGGACCCATAAGTGCCCCCCCGGACCCATAAGTGCCCCCCATACCCCATAAATGCCCCCCCAGACCCATAACTCCCCCCCCCCAGACCCATAAGTGCCTCCTCCCAGACCCATAAGTGTGCCCCCCAGACCCATAAGTGCCCCCCACACCCCATAAGTGCCCCCCTCAGACCCATAACTGCCCCCCCCCAGACCCATAAGTGCCCCCCACAGACCCATAATTCCCCCCCATAATGCCCGCCCCAGACCCATAAGTGCCCCCCCCGACCCATAAGTGTGCCCCCCAGACCCATAAGTGCTACCCACAGACCCATAACTGCCCCCCCGACCCATAAGTGCCCGCCACAGACCCATAAGTGCCCCCCCCCGACCCATAAGTGCGCCCCCCAGACCCATAACTGCCCCCCCCAGACCCATAAATGCCCCCCCCAGACCCATAAGTGCCCCCCCGGCCCATAAATGCCCCCCTCAGACCCATAATTGCCCCCCTCAGACCCATAACTGCCCCCCCCCAGACCCATAAGTGCCCCCCACAGACCCATAATTCCCCCCCATAATGCCCGCCCCAGACCCATAAGTGCCCCCCCCGACCCATAAGTGCACCCCCCAGACCCATAAGTGCCCCCCCCAGACCCATAAGTGCTCCCCACAGACCCATAACTGCCCCCCCGACCCATAAGTGCCCCCCACAGACCCATAAGTGCCCGCCACAGACCCATAAATGCCCCCCCCCCAGACCCATAAGTGCCCCCCACAGACCCATAAGTGCCCGCCACAGACCCATAAGTGCCCCCCCCAGACCCATAAATGCCCCCCCCCCAGACCCATAAGTGCCCCCCACAGACCCATAAGTGCCCGCCACAGACCCATAAGTGCCCCCCCCCGACCCATAAGTGCGCCCCCCAGACCCATAAGTGCTCCCCACAGACCCATAACTGCCCCCCCCCGACCCATAAGTGCCCCACCCGGACCTATAAGTGCCCGCCCCAGACCCATAAGTGCCGCCCCCAGACCCATAAGTGCCCCCCCCGACCCATAAGTGCCGCCCCCAGACCCATAAGTGCCCCCCACAGACCCATAAGTGCCCGCCACAGACCCATAAGTGCCCCCCACAGACCCATAATTCCCCCCCCCATAATGCCCGCCCCAGACCCATAAGTGCCCCCCCCGACCCATAAATGCCCCCCCACAGACCCATAAGTGCCCCCCACATCCCATAAATGCCCCCCCCAGACCCATAAGTGCCCCCCACAGACCCATAAGTGCCCCCCCCTCAGACCCATAAGTGCCCCCCCCGGACCTATAAGTTTCCCCCCCGACCCATAAGTGCCCCCCACAGACCCATAAATGCCCCCCCCCAGACCCATAATTGCCCCCCACAGACCCATAAGTGCCCCCCACAGACCCATAAGTGCCCCCCCGACCCATAAGTGTGCCCCCCAGACCCATAAGTGCCCCCCACACCCCATAAATGCCCCCCACAGACCCATAACTGCCCCCCCAGACCCATAAGTGCCCCCCCCAGACCCATAACTGCCCCCCCCGACCCATAAGTGCGCCCCCCAGACCCATAAGTGCCCCCCCCAGACCCATAAGTGCCGCCCCCCAGACCCATAAGTGCCCCCCACACCCCATAAATGCCCCCCTCAGACCCATAACTGCCCCCCCGACCCATAAGTGCGCCCCCCAGACCCATAAGTGCCCCCCCCCGACCCATAAGTGCACCCCCCAGACCCATAAGTGCTCCCCACAGACCCATAACTGCCCCCCCACAGACCCATAAGTGCCCCCCCCGGACCTATAAGATCCCCCCCCGACCCATAAGTGCCTGCCACAGACCCATAAGTGCCGCCCCCCAGACCCATAACTGCCCCCCCACAGACCCATAAGTGCCCCCCCCGGACCCATAAATGCCCCCCACAGACCCATAAGTGCCCCCCCCGACCCATAAGTGCCCCCCACAGACCCATAAGTGCCGCCCCCAGACCCACAAGTGCCCCCCCCGACCCATAAGTGCCCCCCCCAGACCCATAAGTGCCCCCCACAGACCCATAACTGCCCCCCCCGACCCATAAGTGCCCCCCCCAGACCCATAAGTCCCCCCCACAGACCCATAAGTGCTCCCCACAGACCCATAACTGCCCCCCCCGACCCATAAGTGCCCCCCCCAGACCCATAACTGCCCCCCCACAGACCCATAAGTGCTCCGCACAGACCCATAACTGCCCCCCCCGACCCATAAGTGCCCCCCCCAGACCCATAACTGCCCCCCCACAGACCCATAACTGCCCCCCCGACCCATAAGTGCCCCCCACAGACCCATAATTCTCCCCCCCATAATGCCCGCCCCAGACCCATAAGTACCCCCCCGACCCATAAATGCCCCCCCACAGACCCATAAGTGCCCCCCCGACCCATAACTGCCCCCCCCCAGACCCATAACTGCCCCCCCGACCCATAAGTGCGCCCCCCAGACCCATAAGTGCCCCTCCCCAGACCCATAAGTGCCCCACCCGGACCTATAAGTGCCCCCCCCAGACCCATAAGTCCCCCCCACAGACCCATAAGTGGCACCCCCGGACCCCTAAGTTCCCACCCCGGACCCACAAGAGAACCTCCCAGAGCTCCCAGTGCCCCTAGCCCCCCTTCCCAGTGCTCCCAGTCCCTCCCAGTCCCTTGCATTTGCTCCCAGTGCCTCCCAGTCCCTCCCAGTGCTCCCATTACATGCCTTCCAAGAGCTCCCAGTGCTCCCAGTTTCTCTTCCCAGTCCTTCCCAGTCCCTCCCAGTGGCTCCCAGTCCCTCCCAGTGCCTCCCAGTGCCCCTAGCCCCCCTTCCCAGTGCTCCCAGTCCCTCCCAGTCCCTTGCATTTGCTCCCAGTGCCTCCCAGTGCTCCCATTACATGCCCTCCAAGAGCTCCCAGAGCTCCCAGTGCTCCCAGTTTCCCTTCCCAGTCCCTCCCAGTGGCTCCCAGTCCCTCCCAGTGCCTCCCAGTCCATCCCAGTGCCCCTAGCCCCCCTTCCCAGTGCTCCCAGTCCCTCCCAGTCCCTTGCATTTGCTCCCAGTCCCTCCCAGTGCTCCCATTACATGCCCTCCAAGAGCTCCCAGAGCTCCCAGTGCTCCCAGTTTCCCTTCCCAGTCCCTCCCAGTGCCTCCCAGTGGCTCCCAGTCCATCCCAGTGCCCCTAGCCCCCCTTCCCAGTTCTCCCAGTCCCTCCCAGTCCCTTGCATTTGCTCCCAGTGCCTCCCAGTGCTCCCATTACATGCCCTCCAAGAGCTCCCAGAGCTCCCAGTGCTCCCAGTTTCCCTTCCCAGTCCCTCCCAGTGGCTCCCAGTCCCTCCCAGTGGCTCCCAGTCCATCCCAGTGCCCCTAGCCCCCCTTCCCAATGCTCCCAGTCCTTCCCAGTCCCTTGCATTTGCTCCCAGTGCCTCCCAGTCCCTCCCAGTGCTCCCATTACATGCCCTCCAAGAGCTCCCAGAGCTCCCAGTGCTCCCAGTTTCCCTTCCCAGTCCCTCCCAGTGGCTCCCAGTCCCTCCCAGTGGCTCCCAGTCCATCCCAGTGCCCCTAGCCCCCCTTCCCAATGCTCCCAGTCCTTCCCAGTCCCTTGCATTTGCTCCCAGTGCCTCCCAGTCCCTCCCAGTGCTCCCATTACATGCCCTCCAAGAGCTCCCAGAGCTCCCAGTGCTCCCAGTTTCCCTTCCCAGTCCCTCCCAGTGGCTCCCAGTCCCTCCCAGTGGCTCCCAGTCCCTCCCAGTGCCCCTAGCCCCCCTTCCCAATGCTCCCAGTCCTTCCAGTCCCTTGCATTTGCTCCCAGTGCCTCCCAGTGCTCCCATTACATGCCTTCCAAGAGCTCCCAGTGCTCCCAGTTTCCCTTCCCAGTCCCTCCCAGTGCTTCCCAGTGCCTCCCAGTCCCTCCCAGTGCCTCCCAGTCCATCCCAGTGCCCCTAGCCCCCCTTCCCAGTGCTCCCAGTCCTTCCCAGTGCTCCCATTACATGCCCTCCAAGAGCTCCCAGAGCTCCCAGTGCTCCCAGTTTCCCTTCCCAGTCCCTCCCAGTGGCTCCCAGTCCCTCCCAGTGCCTCCCAGTCCATCCCAGTGCCCCTAGCCCCCCTTCCCAGTGCTCCCAGTCCTTCCCAGTGCTCCCATTACATGCCCTCCAAGAGCTCCCAGAGCTATCAGTGCTCCCAGTTTCCCTTCCCAGTGCCTCCCAGTGCCTCCCAGTCCCTCCCAGTGCCTCCCAGTGGCTCCCAGTGCTCCCAGTACCGATGATGCGCAGGCGCAGGGTGGCGGTGTCCTCCATCCCCTCCACCGCCACCCGCAGCTCGTACCCCCCAGTGCCCCCAATGCCCCCTCCCAGTGCTCCCAGTTTCTCTTCCCAGTCCTTCCCAGTCCCTCCCAGTGCCTCCCAGTCCATCCCAGTCCATCCCAGTGCCCCTAGCCCCCCTTCCCAGTGCTCCCAGTCCCTCCCAGTCCCTTGCATTTGCTCCCAGTCACTCCCAGTGCTCCTATTACATGCCTTCCAAGAGCTCCCAGTGCTCCCAGTTTCCCTTCCCAGTCCCTCCCAGTGCCTCCCAGTGCCTCCCAGTCCCTCCCAGTGCCTCCCAGTCCATCCCAGTCCATCCCAGTGCCCCTAGCCCCCCTTCCCAGTGCTCCCAGTCCTTCCCAGTGCTCCCATTACATGCCCTCCAAGAGCTCCCAGAGCTCCCAGTGCTCCCAGTTTCCCTTCCCAGTCCTCCCGGTGCCTCCCAGTCCCTCCCAGTGCCTCCCAGTGGCTCCCAGTCCATCCCAGTGCCCCTAGCCCCCCTTCCCAATGCTCCCAGTCCTTCCCAGTCCCTTGCATTTGCTCCCAGTGCCTCCCAGTGCTCCCATTACATGCCCTCCCAGAGCTCCCAGTGCTCCCAGTTTCCCTTCCCAGTCCCTCCCAGTGCCTCCCAGTGGCTCCCAGTCCATCCCAGTGCCCCTAGCCCCCCTTCCCAATGCTCCCAGTCCTTCCAGTCCCTTGCATTTGCTCCCAGTGCCTCCCAGTGCTCCCATTACATGCCTTCCAAGAGCTCCCAGTGCTCCCAGTTTCCCTTCCCAGTCCCTCCCAGTGCTTCCCAGTGCCTCCCAGTCCCTCCCAGTGCCTCCCAGTCCATCCCAGTGCCCCTAGCCCCCCTTCCCAGTGCTCCCAGTCCCTCCCAGTGCTCCCATTACATGCCCTCCAAGAGCTCCCAGAGCTCCCAGTGCTCCCAGTTTCCCTTCCCAGTGCCTCCCAGTTTCCCTTCCCAGTCCCTCCCAGTGCCTCCCAGTAGCTCCCAGTGCTCCCAGTACCGATGATGCGCAGGCGCAGGGTGGCGGTGTCCTCCATCCCCTCCACCGCCACCCGCAGCTCGTACCCCCCAGTGCCCCCAGTGCCCCCTCCCAGTGCTCCCAGTTTCTCTTCCCAGTCCTTCCCTGTCCCTCCCAGTGCCTCCCAGTGGCTCCCAGTCCCTCCCAGTGGCTCCCAGTCCATCCCAGTGCCCCTAGCCCCCCTTCCCAGTCCTCCTAGTCCCTCCCAGTCCCTTGCATTTGCTCCCAGTCCCTCCCAGTGCTCCCATTACATGCCTTCCAAGAGCTCCCAGTGCTCCCAGTTTCCCTTCCCAGTCCCTCCCAGTGCCTCCCAGTCCCTCCCAGTGCCTCCCAGTCCATCCCAGTGCCCCTAGCCCCCCTTCCCAGTGCTCCCAGTCCTTCCCAGTGCTCCCATTACATGCCCTCCAAGAGCTCCCAGAGCTCCCAGTGCTCCCAGTTTCCCTTCCCAGTCCCTCCCAGTGCCTCCCAGTCCCTCCCAGTGGCTCCCAGTGCTCCCAGTACCGATGATGCGCAGGCGCAGGGTGGCGGTGTCCTCCATCCCCTCCACCGCCACCCGCAGCTCGTACCCCCCAGTGCCCCCAGTGCCCCCTCCCAGTGCTCCCAGTTTCTCTTCCCAGTCCTTCCCTGTCCCTCCCAGTGCCTCCCAGTGGCTCCCAGTCCCTCCCAGTGGCTCCCAGTCCATCCCAGTGCCCCTAGCCCCCCTTCCCAGTCCTCCTAGTCCCTCCCAGTCCCTTGCATTTGCTCCCAGTCCCTCCCAGTGCTCCCATTACATGCCTTCCAAGAGCTCCCAGTGCTCCCAGTTTCCCTTCCCAGTCCCTCCCAGTGCCTCCCAGTCCCTCCCAGTGCCTCCCAGTCCATCCCAGTGCCCCTAGCCCCCCTTCCCAGTGCTCCCAGTCCTTCCCAGTGCTCCCATTACATGCCCTCCAAGAGCTCCCAGAGCTCCCAGTGCTCCCAGTTTCCCTTCCCAGTCCCTCCCAGTGCCTCCCAGTCCCTCCCAGTGGCTCCCAGTGCTCCCAGTACCGATGATGCGCAGGCGCAGGGTGGCGGTGTCCTCCATCCCCTCCACCGCCACCCGCAGCTCGTACTCCCCCGAGTGCCCCCTCGTCGCCGCCCGGATGAAGAAGACGGTGTCGGTCTCCGAGTTGCGGATGTGAACGTCGTCCCCCAGCGCCGACCCCCCCCCGGCTCCAGGTCACCCCCGGCCGCGGCTTCCCCTATGGGGCGACCCACACTTGTGGGGCTGACCCACACGTCTGGGGCGCTATGGGGCTGGGAGGCCCTATGGGGCTGGGGGACAGTGGGATGACCCACGGACATGGACGTCAACCTCCCCCCTCCCAGCTCCAGGTGACCCCCAGCCACGGCTTCCCCTATGGGGCGACCCACACTTGTGGGGCTGACCCACAGATATGGGGCGCTATGGAGCTGGGAGGCCCTATGGGGCTGGGGGACAATGGGCTGACCCACGGACATGGACGTCAACCTCCACCCCCACCCTGGCTCCAGGTGATCCCCAGTTGCGGCTTTCCCTATGGGGCGACCCACACTTATGGGGCTGACCCACAGATATGGGGCGCTATGGGGCTGGGAGGCCCTATGGGGCTGGAGGGTGCCTTATGGGGCTGGGGGACAATGGGGCAACCCACAGACATGGACATTATCCCCCTCCCCCAGCTCCAGGTGACCCCTGGCCGCAGCTTCCCCTATGGGGCGACCCACACTTGTGGGGCTGACCCACAGATATGGGGCGCTATGGAGCTGGGAGGCCCTATGGGGCTGGGGGACAATGGGGCGACCCACAGACATGGATGTCATCCCCCTCCCCCAGCTCCAGGTGACCCCCAGCCGCGGCTTCCCCTATGGGGCGACCCACACTTGTGGGGCTGACCCACAGATATGGGGCGCTATGGGGCTGGGAAGCCCTATGGGGCTGGAGGGTGCCTTATGGGGCTGGGGGACAGTGGGATGACCCACGGACATGGACGTCAACCTCCCCCCTCCCAGCTCCAGGTGATCCCCGGTTGCGGCTTTCCCTATGGGGCGACCCACACTTGTGGGGCTGACCCACAGATATGGGGCGCTATGGGGCTGGGAGGCCCTATGGGGCTGGGGGACAGTGGGATGACCCACGGACATGGACGTCAACCTCCACCCCCACCCTGGCTCCAGGTGATCCCCGGTTGCGGCTTTCCCTATGGGGCGACCCACACTTATGGGGCTGACCCACAGATATGGGGCGCTATGGGGCTGGGAGGCCCTATGGGGCTGGAGGGTGCCTTATGGGGCTGGGGGACAATGGGGCGACCCACAGACATGGATGTCATCCCCCTCCCCCGGCTCCAGGTGACCCCTGGCTGCGGCTTTCCCAATGGGGCGACCCACACTTGTGGGGCTGACCCACACGTCTGGGGCGCTATGGGGCTGGGAAGCCCTATGGGGCTGGAGAGTGCCTTATGGGGCTGGGGGACAATGGGGCGACCCACAGACATGGACGTCATCCCCCTCCCCCGGCTCCAGGTGACCCCTGGCTGTGGCTTCCCCTATGGGGCAACCCACACTTGTGGGGCTGACCCACAGATATGGGGCGCTATGGGGCTGGGAGGCCCTATGGGGCTGGGGGACAATGGGGCGACCCACAGACGTGGACGTCATCCCCCTCCTCCCTGGCTCCAGGTGACCCCCGGCCGTGGCTTCCCCTATGGGGCGACCCACACTTGTGGGGCTGACCCACAGATATGGGGCGCTATGGGGCTGGGAGGCCCTATGGGGCTGGAGAGTGCCTTATGGGGCTGGGGGACAATGGGGCGACCCACAGACGTGGACGTCAACCTCCCCCCTCCCAGCTCCAGGTGACCCCCGGCCGTGGCTTCCCCTATGGGGCGACCCACACTTGTGGGGCTGACCCACAGATATGGGGCGCTATGGGGCTGGGAGGCCCTATGGGGCTGGGGGACAATGGGGCGACCCACAGACGTGGACGTCAACCTCCACCCCCACCCTGGCTCCAGGTCACCCCCGGCTGCAGCTTCCCCTATGGGGCGACCCACACTTGTGGGGCTGACCCACAGATATGGGGCGCTATGGAGCTGGGAGGCCCTATGGGGCTGGGGGACAATGGGGCGACCCACAGACATGGATGTCATCCCCCTCCCCCAGCTCCAGGTGACCCCCGGCTGTGGCTTCCCCTATGGGGCGACCCACACTTGTGGGGCTGACCCACAGATATGGGGCGCTATGGGGCTGGGAGGCCCTATGGGGCTGGAGAGTGCCTTATGGGGCTGGGGGACAATGGGGTGACCCACAGACGTGGACGTCATCCCCCTCCTCCCTGGCTCCAGGTGACCCCCGGCCGCGGCTTCCCCTATGGGGCGACCCACACTTGTGGGGCTGACCCACACGTCTGGGGCGCTATGGGGCTGGGAGGCCCTATGGGGCTGGGGGACATTGGGATGACCCACGGACATGGACGTCAACCTCCCCCCTCCCAGCTCCAGGTGACCCCCGGTTGCGGCTTCCCCTATGGGGCGACCCACACTTGTGGGGCTGACCCACACGTCTGGGGCGCTATGGGGCTGGGAGGCCCTATGGGGCTGGGGGACATTGGGATGACCCACAGATGTGGATGTCATCCCCCTCCCCCTGGCTCCAGGTGACCCCCGGCTGTGGCTTCCCCTATGCGGCGACCCACACTTGTGGGGCTGACCCACACGTCTGGGGCGCTATGGGGCTGGGAGGCCCTATGGGGCTGGAGAGTGCCTTATGGGGCTGGGGGACAATGGGGCGACCCACAGACGTGGACGTCAACCTCCACCCCCACCCTGGCTCCAGGTCACCCCCGGCCGCGGCTTCCCCTATGGGGCGACCCACACTTGTGGGGCTGACCCACACGTCTGGGGCGCTATGGGGCTGGGAAGCCCTATGGGGCTGGAGGGTGCCTTATGGGGCTGGGGGTTCCCCTATGCTGCTATGGGGCTGTGACTTTGTCCCACAACTCTATGGGGCCACCCCCTTGCCCCATAACACCCTGGATCACTCCCCCTGCCCCATAGCACCGTGGGGCAGCCCCATCACCCCATAGCGCCGTGGGGCAGCCCCATACCTGGAAGGGGATGACGAGGTTGACCTGTTCCCCCTATGCTGCTATGGGGCTGTCACCTTGCCCCACAGCTCTATGGGGCCAACCCTCGCCCCATAACACCCTGACCCCCCCCGCCCTGCCCCATAGCGCCGTGGGGCAGCCCCATACCTGGAAGGGGATGACGAGGTTGACCTGTTCCCCCTATGCTGCTATGGGGCTGTCACCTTGCCCCACAGCTCTATGGGGCCAACCCTCGCCCCATAACACCCTGACCCCCCCTGCCCTGCCCCATAGCACCGTGGGGCAGCCCCCTCACCCCATAGCGCCGTGGGGCAGCCCCACACCTGGAAGGGAATGAAGAGGTTGACCTGTTCCCCCTATGCTGCTATGGGGCTGTCACCTTGCCCCACAGCTCTATGGGGCCACCCCCTCGCCCCATAACACCCTGACCCCCCCCGCCCTGCCCCATAGCGCCGTGGGGCAGCCCCATACCTGGAAGGGGATGACGAGGTTGACCTGTTCCCCCACCTTCCGCACGTAGGTCTGGCGCAGGTGCCGGGGCAGCCGGATTTTGGGGCGCTCTGTGGGGGGGGGAGGTTGGAAATACGGGGCGCTGATGAATCATGTGGGGCAGGGAGGCCCCCTATGGGGTTGCCCCACATCTCCCCGCACCCCGCCCCCCATGGATTTGTTTTTTGGGGGGGGGGGTCGGTTGACGCACCCACGATCTCGCGGATGGTGACGGGCTGGGCCGTGGTGGCCGGGGGGCTGGGCCCCGCGATGTTCACCGAGATGACACGGAAAAGGAGCTTCTCCCCCGTGGGGAGACCCCGAACCGTGAACCCACAGCGCTCCACCAGCTCCGCGTTGGCCACCACCCACTCATCATCTGTGGGGCAGAGCCGGGGGGGGGGGGAGTTAGGGGTCGGGAGGAGTTGGGGTGAGAGATATGGAGCTGGGAGGTGTGGGTTTGGGGTGCTATGGGGCTGGGGAGAAGGGTTTGGGTGCTGTGGGGTTGGGATTGGGGTGCTATGGGGCTGGGGAGAAGGGTTGGGGTGCTGTGGGGTTGGGGTTTGGGGTGCTATGGGGCTGGGGAGGAGGGTTGGGGTGCTATGGGGTTGGGGTGCTATGGGGCTGGGGAGAAGGGTTGGGGTGCTATGGGGCTGGGATTGGGGTGCTATGGGGTTGGGGTGCTATGGGGCAGGGGGTTTGGGGTGCTTTGGGTTGGGGTTTGGGGTGCTATGGGGCTGGGGAGAAGGGCTGGGGTGCTGTGGGGCTGGGGTTTGGGGTGCTATGGGGCTGGGGAGAAGGGTTTGGGTGCTGTGGGGCTGGGGTTTGGGGTGCTATGGGGCTGGGGAGAAGGGTTTGGGTGCTGTGGGGTTGGGGTTTGGGTGCTATGGGGCTGGGGTGCTATGGGGCTGGGGAGAAGGGTTTGGGTGCTGTGGGTTGGGGTTTGGGTGCTATGGGGCAGACCCCGCACCGTGAACCCACAGCGCTCCACCAGCTCCGCGTTGGCCACCACCCACTCATCATCTGTGGGGCAGAGCCGGGGGGGTCGGGGGGGGGGGAGGTTAGGGGGCGGGAGGAGTTGGGGTGAGAGATATGGAGCTGGGAGGTGTGGGTTTGGGGTGCTATGGGGCTGGGGAGAAGGGTTGGGGTGCTATGGGGCTGGGGTGCTATGGGGCTGGGGTGCTATGGGGCTGGGGAGAAGGGTTGGGGTGCTGTGGGTTGGGGTTTGGGGTGCTATGGGGCTGGGGAGAAGGGTTGGGGTGCTGTGGGGCTGGGGTTTGGGTGCTATGGGGTTGGGGTGCTATGGGGCTGGGGTGCTGTGGGGCTGGGGAGAAGGGTTGGGGTGCTATGGGGCTGGGGTGCTATGGGGCTGGGGTGCTATGGGGCTGGGGAGAAGGGTTTGGGTGCTGTGGAGTTGGGGTTTGGGGTGCTATGGGGCTGGGGTGCTATGGGGCTGGGGAGAAGGGTTGGGGTGCTATGGGGCTGGGGTGCTATGGGGCTGGGGTGCTATGGGGCTGGGGAGAAGGGTTTGGGTGCTGTGGAGTTGGGGTTTGGGGTGCTATGGGGCTGGGGTGCTATGGGGCTGGGGAGAAGGGTTTGGGTGCTGTGGGGTTGGGGTTTGGGGTGCTATGGGGCTGGGGTGCTATGGGGCTGGGGAGAAGGGTTTGGGTGCTATGGGGCTGGGGTTGGGGTGCTATGGGGCTGGGGTGCTATGGGGCTGGGGAGAAGGGTTGGGGTGCTGTGGGGCTGGGGTTGGGGTGCTATGGGGCTGGGGTGCTATGGGGCTGGGGAGAAGGGTTGGGGTGCTGTGGGGCTGGGGTTTGGGGTGCTATGGGGCTGGGGAGAAGGGTTGGGGTGCTGTGGGGCTGGGGTTTGGGGTGCTATGGGGCTGGGGTGCTATGGGGCTGGGGTGCTGTGGGGCTGGGGTTTGGGTGCTATGGGGCTGGGGAGAAGGGTTGGGGTGCTGTGGGGTTGGGGTTTGGGGTGCTATGGGGCTGGGGAGAAGGGTTTGGGTGCTGTGGGGCTGGGGTTTGGGGTGCTATGGGGCTGGGGTGCTATGGGGCTGGGGTGCTATGGGGCTGTGGAGAAGGGTTTGGGGTGCTGTGGGGTTGGGGTTTGGGTGCTATGGGGCTGGGGAGAAGGGTTGGGGTGCTATGGGGCTGGGATTGGGGTGCTATGGGGCTGGGGAGAAGGGTTGGGGTGCTGTGGGGCTGGGGTTTGGGGTGCTATGGGGCTGGGGAGAAGGGTTTGGGTGCTGTGGGGCTGGGGTTTGGGTGCTGTGGGGCTGGGGAGAAGGGTTTGGGTGCTGTGGGGCTGGGGTTTGGGTGCTATGGGGCTGGGGAGAAGGGTTTGGGTGCTGTGGGGCTGGGGTTTGGGTGCTGTGGGGCTGGGGAGAAGGGTTTGGGTGCTGTGGGGCTGGGGTTTGGGTGCTATGGGGCTGGGGTGCTATGGGGCCGGGGAGAAGGGTTGGGGTGCTATGGGGCTGGGGTTTGGGTGCTATGGGGCTGGGGAGAAGGGTTGGGTTGCTATGGGGCTGGGGTTGGGGTGCTATGGGGCTTGGGTGCTGTGGGGTTGGGGTTTGGGGTGCTATGGGGCAGGGGGTTTGGGTGCTATGGGGCTGGGGAGAAGGGCTGGGGTGCTATGGGGCTGGGGAGAAGGGTTGGGGTGCTATGGGGCTGGGGTTTGGGTGCTATGGGGCTGGGGAGAAGGGCTGGGGTGCTATGGGGCTGGGGAGAAGGGTTGGGGTGCTATGGGGCTGGGATTGGGGTGCTATGGGGCTGGGGAGAAGGGTTGGGGTGCTGTGGGGCTGGGGTTTGGGGTGCTATGGGGCTGGGGAGAAGGGTTTGGGTGCTGTGGGGCTGGGGTTTGGGTGCTATGGGGCTGGGGAGAAGGGTTTGGGTGCTGTGGGGCTGGGGTTTGGGTGCTGTGGGGCTGGGGAGAAGGGTTTGGGTGCTGTGGGGCTGGGGTTTGGGTGCTATGGGGCTGGGGTGCTATGGGGCCGGGGAGAAGGGTTGGGGTGCTATGGGGCTGGGGTTTGGGTGCTATGGGGCTGGGGAGAAGGGTTGGGTTGCTATGGGGCTGGGGTTGGGGTGCTATGGGGCTTGGGTGCTGTGGGGTTGGGGTTTGGGGTGCTATGGGGCAGGGGGTTTGGGTGCTATGGGGCTGGGGAGAAGGGCTGGGGTGCTATGGGGCTGGGGAGAAGGGTTGGGGTGCTATGGGGCTGGGGTTTGGGTGCTATGGGGCTGGGGAGAAGGGCTGGGGTGCTATGGGGCTGGGGAGAAGGGTTGGGGTGCTATGGGGCTGGGGTTTGGGGTGCTATGGGGCTGGGGAGAAGGGTTGGGGTGCTGTGGGGCTGGGGTTTGGGTGCTATGGGGCAGACCCCGCTCCGTGAACCCACAGCGCTCCACCAGCTCCGCGTTGGCCACCACCCACTCATCATCTGTGGGGCAGAGCCGGGGGGGTCGGGGGGGGGGGGAGGTTAGGGGGCGGGAGGAGTTGGGGTGAGAGATATGGAGCTGGGAGGTGTGGGTTTGGGTGCTATGGGGCTGGGGAGAAGGGTTGGGGTGCTATGGGGTTGGGGTTTGGGGTGCTATGGGGCTGGGGTGCTATGGGGCTGAGGTTGGGGTGCTATGGGGCTGGGGAGAAGGGTTGGGGTGCTATGGGGCTGGGGTGCTATGGGGCAGGGTTTTGGGTGCTATGGGGCAGGGTTGCTATGGGGCAGGGTTTTGGGTGCTATGGGGCAGGGTTGCTATGGGGCTGGGTTGCTATGGGGCTGGGTTTTGGGTGCTATGGGGCTGGGTTGCTATGGGGCAGGGTTGCTATGGGGCTGGGTTGCTATGGGGCAGGGTTGCTATGGGGCAGGGTTTTGGGTGCTATGGGGCAGGGTTGCTATGGGGCAGGGTTGCTATGGGGCAGGGCTATGGGGCGGGATGTGGGGCGGGGCTATGAGGGGTGTGAGGGTGGGGGAGGGGCACCCCCCCCTCGGCGGTAGAGCTCCACAGGGTGGGGGAGGGGTGTCGGGGGGGGTGGGGGAGGGGCGGGGGGCTCAGGGTGGGGGAGGGGGTCAGTGGGTGGGGGAGGGGTGTCGGGGGGGTGGGGGAGGGGTGTGGGGGGGGCTCAGGGTGGGGGAGGGGCGGGGGTGGGGGAGGGGTCTGGGGTCAGGGTGGGGGGAGGGAGTCAGTGGGTGGGGGAGGGGCGGGGGTGGGGGGAAGGGTGTCCAGGTGAGGT
>NW_027415324.1:0-49000 GCF_964106895.1 Numenius arquata
TAAAACTACTGTTTTCCCCACCCAAAACTCACATTTTAAAGGATAAATCCCAAAGCCAAGGGATCTGTTCTCCTCCCATTTACCTGCATAATGGTAATCAGCCAAGGGGTGGGATTCAGGTCTCCGGGGGGACCCAGAGCACAGCATTTCCAGAGCTTCCTGCCAGATTTAATGGGAAAAAAGGACTTCAATTCCTCTGGCAGAGGAGGAAAAAGGGCAAAAAAAAGAAAAAAGAGAAATTCCATTCTCCCGACTGTCCCAGAATCCAAACAAGCTCCAATGGATGCACCCGGATGGGCTCTGTCACCCCACCAGACCTTAACGCCGCCACAGGCAGCACCCGGCGCCTTGAGCAAAGGGATTCCGGCCCCCGGAAGAGCCAAATCAGAGCAACTCCCAGCTCAAACCAGTCACAAAGCGGGTTCTTCAGGGGGAAGCGCTGCTCCCTACCGCAACGTTGCCCCGAGCCTCTTGCAGGCAATGCAGAGCCAGCTCCGCGTTCATCCCTGCCCCGGCTCTGCCGCTGGAAGAGGCCATCTTCAGCAGCTTTGAAACTACAAAGGCAAGAAAAAACACCAACGAGTCAGGTTTTCCTCCAAAAAGGAGGAAAGATGCCACAGGAGATGGACAGGAAATGGAGGAAAGGCAGAAAACAGACCGGAAACCACAAAACGCCCAGAAAAAAGTCCCATATTCCAACTATTGCCACAGGAAGAGCAGCTTTTGGAGCGGGATCTCCAGAGAGAAACTCCTCCGTGGCTGCAGATGAGGTGGGACCGCAAAACCCCCCCACTTTCTCATGGAAGATGCTCCCGAGAGCACCATCGGTTCTTATTTAGCCACTTTACTCCCAAAAATTAGCCATCTCCTTCCCTCGAACGCTACGGGGCCAAGACAAGACGGGAGAGAACCCAAACGCCCTATCAAATAACTCTGAAAAGGTGGAATTTTCCCGATTCCCCAAAGAAAAGGTTTAAGACAAACCTTTCTCCTGCGTCTCGGGGTTGGATTCAATGTCACCCCATGGCTTCCAGACAAGGGAGGCTCGCTCTTCTTCCTCCTGTCCCAAGCAGGATCTGTCCCGCAGGGCAGGGAGCTCCGCCTGAAACTGCTCCCCGACATTGATGCGGCTGAAAGGAGGAAGAGGAGGGTGAGGAAGGCATGTGGGGAACGGATACGGTGCAACAAACGCTTCAAAAAGAGGGAAAACGTGGTGAGTTGGGGCAAAACCGGTCCCTATTTCCCAGCAAAACATCACTCAGTCTTCCGCCACCAACTTCCACTGCCCCTTCCCACCCCCAGCGTTACCCTTCGGCCACTGGAGGCTTTTTCGGCCCCATTGGGCAGGAAAATTTGGGTTTTTCCCCAAAAAAACAGTCCAACTGGTGAGTATCACTCTCCACAGCGGTAGGAAGCTGCCACAGCCACGGCCAGCGAGCGACCACCGCGTCGGAATGTTGTGTGGAACGCGGGAGGCCGGCAACGGCCTGTGACGTCAGCAAAACCAGTGCTTTACTGGGACAGCACTGGGCGTTTGGGGGGGTTTCTGGCCCATATGGGGTACCCTCCACCCAAAAACACGCTGTGGAGAAGGGGCCAAGTGACACTCATCCCCAACCCCGGTTCCCTCCTCCCGTTTTCCCAACATTAGTCCTCATTCCAATGGCTGAACGTGGATTTTGGCCTCATCCTCCATCAAAAAAAAACAAAAATCCTGGATGTTCTGCCCAAAAAATATAACAAAACCACACTGGGGATAAAACTCATTCTACAGACCGTCCTTTAACCTTCCTTACCCTCCTCCTCCTCACACACCACTCCATCCCCCACAAAATTTCCCCCTTCTCAGGGAAATCATGGCTCTGGAGATGGACCCTCCGGCTACCACTTCACCCCTGCGGCTGCCCCAGGGCAGAAGGCAGGGATTGAGCCATTTGGGCCTTTTCTAGAAGCAAAAGTAGCAAAGCGAAACCCCGGGGGCCATTTCCATCCCTCCACCCCCAATCCCCAGGGAAAAATCCCCTCCTTCATCTGTTTTCAGCTTTTTTAGGAGGCAAAAGGAGAGCCGGGGCCTGGGGGCTCAAATCCTCGGCTCCCAGGATCTCCAGGTGGTAAAATCAGTGAGCAGAAGCCGAGCCCAGTAGGGAAACTGGGATGAGTGGGCAGCTGCGTCCCGGACATGCCCATGGTTTGGGTCCAACCACCACCTCTTTTTAATGATTGGATTCAATTTTGAACCCCAAACTCGTACCATAAAAAACAGGTGGTGGCTTTAGGAGGAGCTTCAACTGCTCCCTGTCAACGCCCGGGTTTCCACCGCGGTCATTGATCTGCCAGGAAGGGGGACAATGTTTGAATTTAGGAATTCTCTGGCAGAAAATGGCTCCAAACGGGTGGAGTTGCTCCATTTAATGGCAGCCGGCTGGATTCCTTTCCAGTTCTCCTGAGAACAGGAGCTGGGGAGAAGAAAGCCCCCGCCAGCTTTTGTGTGGCCAGAGAGAGAGCTCAAAGGAATAAAAGTCATTTCCCAAATCGTCTTGAAATCCTTCAAATCTCCTCCTCAAAGCCCAAGGATTTCCCCAGCTTTCCCATCCCCCTTGACACTTCCCACCTCCCCTTTTCTTTTCCTGCAGCTCCAGGTGATTAACGGGGGACGTATTTCCAATCAATTCCTCCCACGGCCCCTGCAACCTTTGCCAAAGTCTCACCAAAACAAAGGTGCCTGCCCTCGGGCATGGCATGGGACAGTGACAGCCTGATGGCACTGCTCACACCGCTGCACGGACCCACTCGCACACGCAAACCCGTGACCAACCGCCTGTACCTGCTGGCGGATCACCAACCCTTGGAGACACGTCCAGCTGTGTACGGAAAGGACGGGTCTGTGTCAGCCGGTCGGTCAGACCGCACAGAGATGGCACAATCCCATCCAAAGGCGCCCCAAAGCCACCTCGGGGAGCTCTCCTTGGCTGGTCCACGGGGGCTGCCCAGCCAAGGAGATGTCCCTTAATTATATCCATTGGAAACTTCTATTATCATCAGAACGTTGATCAGACTTGGTCCATCGACCCCAGCTCCAGTGTCACCACCCCAACGGGCTCCAGTCTGTGAGACTCGCACAGGCTCAGCTGAGAAAATGATGGCTCCAAAGGAAATGTAGCTCCAGCAGACAGAGCTCCACGGCCTGAGCGCAGCACTAACCAGAAGCTTTACTGACTCAACCGCTGCTTTTCTACCCAAACGCTGCTCATCTCCAGGGAGAGAAAGCTGCTTTAGCCACTTCTCCTCCAAAGCCCTCACACGGCTAAAGCCACACAGTCAGGAGCACCCCTCTGCACAGAGACACAGCCAGCACAAAGGAAACCCTTTGGGAAATCCATCGGGACACCCATTCCAGCAGAAAAGAGAATCCTTACCAGGCTGGTGGCAAAACTCCCGGCGTCTCTGGGCCAGGGGGACGTCACCAACGCGTCCGCACCTCTGAGGGTTGGGGTCCACCACAAGGCTGGTTTCCATTCTGTCACATCCTCAGACCTAAAACTGTCGGCAGGAGCTGCCTCATCCTGGGACTCGGAACCACCCGGGCACCTGACCTGCAGAACACAAGTACCTCTCAAGAGACCTTGATGTCCTGCATTAACACACCAGCACGCTCTTGAGATCACACAACCACACAATGGTCACAGTTGGAAGGCACCTTAAAGCCCCTCCAGTCCCACCCCCTGCCCTGGGCAGGGACACCTCCCACCACACCAGGCTGCTCCAAGACCCCTCCAACCCGGCCTGGAACCCCTCCAGGGATGGGGCAGCCACAGCTTCTTGGGGCAACCTGGGCCAGGCTCTCACCACCCCCCCAGCAAACCATTTCCTCCCCACATCTCATCTCAATCTCCCCTCTTCCAGTGGCAAACCCTTCCCACTCCTCCCACGGCTCCCCTCCCTCATCCAGAGTCCCTCCCCAGTTTTCCTGGAGCCCCCCTGTTTAGGGACTGGAAGGGCCTCCAAGGTCTCCCCAGAGCCTTCCCTTCTCCAGGCTGAACCCCCCCAACTCTCTCAGCCTGTCCTCACAGCAGAGGGGCTCCAGCAGCCCTGACCCCCTCCCCTCCAGCACTTTTTGGGGGGTGCCTGCGCTCCCTGGCCCCGTGACAGACCCCTCCAGTCACTGGGGTGGGGGGAGGGGGTGCCAGTGGTTTTTAGGTATTTTTTCTCTACAGTGCAGTATAAAGAGCCCGGTCGGGGCTGGCGCTGCTCTGTGCACACTGTGGGTTGGAAAGGGGGGGGACCCCAAAAAACACACCCTCTCCCACCCTAAATTCATCCCTTCTCCCACTCCCTCCAAAACCAACCATTCTCGCACCCCCGCCCCCAAAAAACCCTCTCCCAAACCTCCCACCCACAAAGAATATCCCTCCTCCCAACCCTGCACCCCCAAATCCCCTCCCATCACAAACTCCCCTCACCAGGTCTAAAAAACCCAACCCCAAAGCCCCCCTCTCCCAAACCCCCCTCGCTAACCTCCCCAAAACCACCCTCAACACCCCCCATCCCAAAAGACCCTCTCCCACCCCAAACCCCAACTCACTTCTGCCACACAAGCTCTTCCCTCTTTCATCACCAGCTTCTTGATATCCCCAAAAACCTCCTGTCACTCCCTGGGAACAACAGGATTAACGAGGAGCAGCACTAACGAGCCCCATCCCCCGTTATGTTCTATCCTGTCTGCAGCCAGAGCCGGCAAAGAAATTTCCAGACAGCACCTGGAAAAAGGGGGTTTCAATAGGGGGGAGGGGCACCAATGGGAAGCGGGATATGGCTGGGGGGATTTTGGGGGAGGCCTCACCATCTTCGGTCGAGTTGCCCTTCATGAAGATGAAGCTGAGGATGACCATGAGGAGCCCCAGCTTGGCCGTCTGGGTGTCCCTGGGTTCGGGAGGGGGATGGCAGAAGGGTATCATCCCCGTGAACAGGGAGGGGGAAGCTCTAACGGGGTCTGCCTGCCTCCCAAAATTCCCCCCTCTCCCAGGGAAAAAAGACCCCCACTAGCACAGGATCACCCCTTTGGTGGGGGACAGGTCACTGGTGAGGATGTCAATGTGGTGTTTGGTGTCCATCTCCACCAGCTGCAGCCAAAAGACCTGCAGGGCACAAAGGGTTAATCTAACAGAGGGCCTTAAACCCCAGAAAATACCCCCCACACGCCCCTCTTTGCCTCCCCCCTCACCTGCTGCAGGGTCCTGCCCACCCGGCTGACCATCTCCCAGTAGGCATCTCTGTATTCCCAAATGATTTCCTTCAAGATATCTATGGGGAAAAAGGGGAGGGAATTGCCTGGATATCGGGGCAATAAGCTTGGGGAGGGGGGGAAGCGGTGGCTCCTATGGGGAAAAAAGCGGAATGAAAAGGGTGAGAAAGGGGAGAGTGGACACGGAGGGGGGGCAGCCCCTCACCTGAGAGACACCCGACACTCTGCAGCGCTTCCTCAGGGACATTTCTCACAGCCCTTCTGAGGGAAAAAGAAGCACCTGGTGGGCTCAAACCGCGACGAGATCATCCCCATTGCCCTCTCCCACATCCCTTCCTCCCTTTTCCCCCCTTCAAACGGGCCACAAACCCCCCCAGGACCCCTTAAAACCCCCCGGCAGCACTGCCCAGACCAGGTGCCCTTCGGGAGCCGCCTGCACGCCCTCCCCTTCTGCCCATGCGCTCGTGGCGGCACCGCCCACCCCGGCAAACACCGCTGCCCATTGGCCCGCCCAACGCTCTCATCCCGCCCACCGCCCCCTCTTCAAGCCTCCATTGGGCCAGCGGCTGCACTCGCCCCGCCCCCTCTCTCCTGCGAGGGCTCCCCTCAGGTGGTGAAAAAGGCGGGAAAGGCGCCCCTGCCCCCTTTCCCCTCAGGGCCACAAAAGGGCCGCGCCGCTTGGCTTGAACCATTAAAAACAAGATAAAAACTCCCCCAAACCACCCCAAATAGCCAGTTTTACCAAAAGAAGGGATTTAAAGCACCTGTGCTGACCCTGCCCCTCGAAAGGCACCACCAGAGCCCTTCCCTTCCAGGGAGTGACAGGAGGTTTTTGGGGCTATCAAGAAGCTGGTGATGAAAGAGGGAAGAGCTTGTGAAGAAGAAGTGAGCTGGGGTTTGGGGTGGGAGAGGGTCTTTTGGGATGGGGGGTGTTGAGGGTGGTTTTGGGGAGGTTAGCGAGGGGGGTTTGGGAGAGGGGGGCTTTGGGGTTGGGTTTTTTGAGCTGGTAAGGGGAGTTTGTGATGGGAGGGGATTTGAGGGTTCAGGGTTGGGAGGAGGGGTGTTCTTTGGGGGTGGGGGGGCTTGGGAGAGGGTTTTTTTGGGGGGGTGGAAGAATGTGGGGGGTTTGGGGGCTGTCTGGGTTGGGAGAGAGGGGATTTTGGGGTGGGAGAGGGTTTTTTGGGGGATGGAGGAGTTGGGAGAGGGGTCTTTTTGGGTGAGGAAGTGTGTTTTGGGGTGGGGGGTGAGAGAATTGGTGGTTTTTGGGGTGAGGGGGTTGGGAAAACGGGTGTTTTTGTAGTGCCCCCCCCCTTCCCATTCCCGGTGCGCACAGAGCAGCGCCCGCCCCGTCCGGGCCGTTTATACTGCACTGCAGAGAAAAAACACCTGAAAACCCCTGACAAACACCCCCCCACACACACACACACACTCACACCCCCACCCCCACACACCCAAACCAAGTGAATTGAGGGGTCTGTCATGGGCCGAGGGGGTGCAGGTACCCCCCAAAAGGTGCTGGAGGGGAGGGGGTCACCACCTCACACACACCCCTTCCTCATCCCCCTCGTAGGTACCTGGAGATCACCCCCATCACCCTGATGGACCCCCCTGGAAGCCCCCAAAATTAATGCCCCCCACCCCCAATAATGCTTGGGGACGGTGACCAGGGCTTTGGCAAGGGGGGCGGCTGATGTCAACATTCTACGGGGCAAAATGGGGTTCTGGGGGAGGTTCCCCAAAATCTACCACCCCCCCAATTTCAGGGTGGTTTAATGAGATCTGTCCCCTCTTTTGGGGGTTTTTTTTGGGGCTCCTCCCTTACCTGTGGCCGCTCGCGGTGGGTGTTCACTGCCTCCCCCTCGTACCCTGGTTCCCCGGGAGGCAACAGCGTTTGGGGGGGGGCAGCCCCCTTTTTGGGGGTGGTGTCCCTGTTTTGGGAGGCACACCCGGGGAGGGGACAGTCCCCTTTTTGGGGAGGTTGTCCCCTTTTTGGGGAGGTTGTCCCCTTTTTTGATGGCAGAGAGGGTGGGCAGTGCCATGGGGTGGGGCAACCCCTGGCCAGGCCCTCCCTTGAAATGATGGGGGCTGCTGGGGCTGTGGCTTGGCCCTGTTAGCCCCACCCCTTTGTGGGTGTGGCCTTCCCCCTTAGCCCCACCCCTTTGTGGGTGTGGCCTTCCAGCTCTTGTGGGCGGGGCTCACTGCCTTAGCCCTGCCTCTTGCAGGAGGCCCTGTGGGCGTGGCTTGTTTCCTCTTGCTCTACCCCTTTGTGTCCCTGTCTCACCTGAGGGTGTGGCTTCCTCCCTTAGCCACGCCCCTTCCCTTCAGCTCCACCCCTTCCCCCTTAACAATGCCCCTCTGTCCCTGCCTGTAGTAGCCCTTGGGGGTGTGGCTTGTTCCCTTAGCACCGCCCCCCAGGGTGTTCCCTGTGGGTGTGACCTCCCTTGGCCCCACCCCTTCCCTGTGGCTCCACCCCTGCCCATAGCCCAGCCCCTCCCTTGTGTGAGTGGTGGGTGTGGCCTCCCTTGGCCCCACCCCCTTTTCCTACCCCCACCCTTGTAGGGGTGCCTCCCACTGGTGGGCGTGGCCTTTAGCTCCACCTCCTCTCTGAGTCTGTGGGCGTGGCTTCCCAGAGCCCCACCCCTTCCCCCCTAGCCCTGCCCTTTCCTGGGGTGCCTCTGGTGGGTGTGGCCTCCTTTCTTAGCCCCACCCCCTTTCTTTAGCCCCACCCCTTCCTGACCTGCTGGGTGGGTGTGGCCTCAGCCCCGCCCCTGTCCCCGCCCCTCTCATCTCCCTCCCTGTCCCCCCCCCAGCCTGTCCCTGCTTGGTCCCAGCTCACAGACATGTCCTGCCCCCCCCGCTGTCCCCGAGGGGAGACCCCCGTGTCCCCCTCGATGTGGGTTGAGCTTCACTTGCTGGGGGGAGGGTGTCTGCACGGGTTTTTTGGGGGGGTGGGCACGATTTTTGGGGGGGCCCCTGCCTCAAGGTTCTCACCTCGGTGTCGCTTCTGCCCCCCCGGGGTCTCACCTTGATGTTCCCCTCGATGGTGGTGGGGTCGACGCAGATGGATTCCACGCAGAGAACCTGGATGGGGGGAAAAAGGGGGTCACCGATGCCCCCCCGCCCCCTGTTCTGTGAGCACCCCCAAAGCAGTGTCACCCCCCCTGTGCTGTGAAAACCTGTCCCCTTGGGTGTGGGAGCAATCTCCGGCCCTTGGGTGCTGCGGCCCTTGGGTGCTCCTTTTGAGCCTGGCCCTGGGGAGAGGGAGAAAAGGTGGTTTTGAGGAAGAAAAGTTGGTTTTGAATAAGAAAAGTTGGTTTTGAGGAAGAAAAGGTGGTTTTGAGGATGAAGTTGCCAAGAGGAAACCAAGCCAGGAGGATGAAACCACCAACGCCGTTTGCAGCTTAACGTCGCCGGGAGACGTTTCCTTCACTCGACGTCTTTCGTTCTATTTCTTGTGGCTTCATTTTTAAAAAAATATTTTCAAACTTTCCCTCACAGCAGGGCCAACAACCTTCAAAAAGCGAGTTTTGGGGTTTTGCACAGAGCTCAGGGCCCCAAAGCGCTCCCTGCGCTGGACTGTCCCTGTCACCTCAACCTCCTGTCACCGAGAGAGTCCCGCCGGGAGGTGCTGGTGGCGGAAGAGGGTAAAAACCTTCCGTGAAACACCCAGTTCCTCCAGAAACCACGTTTCTGAGCAAGAGTGCCGAGGAAGGCGCTCTGTTCCGAGGAATGACTGTGTTTGTCCTGTCGTTGTATCCCCGTCCCCTGCCCCGTGGGGTCTCCTTTCCCCCGCGCTGGTAAGGCCCTGTTTCTTCCTGGGCTTTGAGGAATGTTATCCCTGAAGATGCAGGAGAGACTGAGCCCCTTTTGCCTCTGGGACGGTCCCAGCGGCTCGTCAGCGAGGTGGGATCAGCTCTCCCGCAGTCCTGTGTGATGAGTCCGCCAGTTGTCCTGCTTCTCCACCCTCTGCCCAGAGCCAGAGGGACATGGGCAGGATGGAGGTGGTTCCTCTGACCCTCCTGAAGTTCCACCAGGCCAAGTGCAAGATGCTGCCTCTTGGTCAGAGCAATGCCGGGTACAAATCCAGGCTGGGTGGAGAATGGCTGGAGAGCAGCCCTGAGGAGAGGGGCTTGGGGGTGTTGGTGGGTGAGAAGCTCCACAGGAGCCAACAATGTGCGCTGGCAGCCCAGAAAGCCCCCCGCATCCTGGCCCGCATCCCCAGCAGCGTGTCCAGTGGAGTGAGGGGGGGGATTGTGCTCTGGGGATCCCCATCAAGAGGGTGGGTGAGATGAGGGGAGCACCCACCTCCCCCCCTCCCCAAGCCTATTGCCCCGATATCCAGGCAATTCCTTCCCCTTTTTCCCCATAGATATCTTGAAGGAAATCATTTGGGAATACCGAGATGCCTACTGGGAGATGGTCAGCCGGATGGGCAGGACCCTGCAGCAGGTGAGGGGGGAGGCAAAGAGGGCCATGTGGGGGGTATTTTCTGGGGTTTAAGGCCCTCTGTTAGATTAACCCTTTGTGCCCTGCAGGTCTTTTGGCTGCAGCTGGTGGAGATGGACAACAAACACCACATTGACATCCTCACCAGTGACCTGTCCCCCACCAAAGGGGTGATCCTGTGCTAGTGGGGGGTCTTTTTTCCCCGTGGGGGGGCATTTTGGGAGGCAGACAGACCCTGTTAGAGCTTCCCCCTCCCTATTCAGGGGGATGATACCCTTCTGCCATCCCACTCCCGAACCCAGGGACACCCAGACGGCCAAGCTGGGGCTCCTCGTGGTCATCCTCAGCTTCATCTTGACGCGCGGAAACAAACCTTACAACTCGCAGAGAGTTATAAAGCAGGTCTGTTTATTGCGGCGCCGGGTGCAAGGGGGATTTCTCCTCCAAACTTGCACACCGGTTTGTGAAACAAGCGTCCATTTATGGTGAAAAGCGTACATATTCATTAAGGTGGGCTGGGTTATTCTAATTAATTCTAAGAAAAGGCGTTACTATTCTAATTATTTCTAAGAACTCATTATCATAAATCTCCTCCCCTTGCCGCATGCGCACTGCCGCCTGGTGGTCGTGGGCCGGGGTCTTCTGGAGGAAGGCTCGCAGTCTTCTTCACCGGGTACCTTCACCTTTGTCCCAGAAAGCTTGGGTTGGCCGGATCCCAAACCGCAGAACTAGTCCCGACCAGATGGACACCTTTCCCAGACAGTTGGGTCCCTCCTTAGCATGCAGGCTGCTCCCGCTATCTTATACACAAGGCCATTTCTTTATCTTGGAATGCTGGGCTCCGAGCTTTGTTCTTTCCCAGGCTGTACTAAATTCACACTAACAACCTTTAACCATTCCTTTTCTGAATCAATCTTCATGAAGTGCAACTCGCCGTCCCCCCCAAATCCCCCCTGCCATATCCCACTTCCCATTGGTGCCCCTCCCCCGAATTGACACCCCCTTTTCCAGGTGCTGTCTGGAAATTTCTTTGCCGGCTCTGGCTGCAGCCAGGGTAGAACATAATGGGGGATGGGGCTTGTTAGTGCTGCCCCTCGTTAACCCTGTGTCCACCAGGGAGTGACAGGAGGTTTTTGGGGATATCAAGAAGCTGGTGACAGAAGAGGGAAGAGCTTCTGAGTCAGAAGTGAGTTGGGGTTTGGGGTGGGAGAGGGGCTTTTGGGATGAGGGGTGCTGAGAGGGGGTTTGGGGGTTACAGAAAGGCGGAGTTTGGGGTTGGGTTTTTTGAGCTGGTAAGAGGAGTTTGGAATGGGAGGAGATTTTGGGGTGCAGGGTTAGGAAGAGGGATGTTCTTTGGGGGTGGGGGGTTTGGGAGACAGTTTTTTGGGGGTTGGGAGAATGGTTGGTTTTGGGGTGGTGGGGTGGGAGAAGGGGTGATTTAAGGGTGGGAGAGGGTGTGTTTTTTGGGGGTCCCCCCCTTTCCACACCATGGTCTGCACAGGGTAGTGCCAGCCCCGACCAGGCTGTTTATACTGCACTGTAGAGAAAAAATACCTAAAAACCACTGGCACCCCCTCCCCCCACCCCAGTGACTGGAGGGGTCTGTCACGGGGCCAGGGAGCGCAGGCACCCCCCAAAAGGTGCTAGAGGGGAGGGGGCCAGGGCTGCTGGAGCCCCTCTGCTGTGAGGACAGGCTGAGAGAGTTGGGGGGGTTCAGCCTGGAGAAGGGAAGGCTCCGGGGAGACCTTGGAGGCCCTTCCAGTCCCTAAACAGGGGGGCTCCAGGAAAACTGGGGAGGGACTCTGGATGAGGGAGGGGAGCCGTGGGAGGAGGGGGAAGGGTTTGCCACTGGAAGAGGGGAGATTGAGATGAGATGTGGGGAGGAAATGGTTTGCTGGGGGGGTGGTGAGAGCCTGGCCCAGGTTGCCCCAAGAAGCTGTGGCTGCCCCATCCCTGGAGGGGTTCCAGGCCGGGTTGGAGGGGTCTTGGAGCAGCCTGGTGTGGTGGGAGGTGTCCCTGCCCAGGGCAGGGGGTGGGACTGGAGGGGCTTTAAGGTGCCTTCCAACTGTGACCATTGTGTGGTTGTGTGATCTCAAGAGCGTGCTGGTGTGTTAATGCAGGACATCAAGGTCTCTTGAGAGGTACTTGTGTTCTGCAGGTCAGGTGCCCGGGTGGTTCCGAGTCCCCGGATGAGGCATCTCCTGCCGACAGTTTTAGCTCCGAGGATGTGACAGAAAGGAAACCAGCCTTGTGGTGGACCCCAACCCTCAGAGGTGCGGACGCGTTGGTGACGTCCCCCTGGCCCAGAGACGCCGGGAGTTTTGCCACCAGCCTGGTAAGGATTCTCTTTTCTGCTGGAATGGGTGTCCCGATGGATTTCCCAAATGGTTGCCTTTCTGCTGGCTGTGTCTCTGTGCAGAGGGGTGCTCCTGATTGTGTGGCTTTAGCCGTGTGAGGGCTTTGGAGGAGAAGTGGCTAAAGCAGCTTTCTCTCCCTGGAGATGAGCAGCGTTTGGGTAGAAAAGCAGCGGTTGAGTCAGTAAAGCTTCTGGTTAGTGCTGCGCTCAGGCCGTGGAGCTCTGTCTCCTGGAGCTACATTTCCTTTGGAGCCATCATTTTCTCAGCTGAGCCTGTGCGAGTCTCACAGACTGGAGCCCGTTGGGGTGGTGACACTGGAGCTGGGGTCGATGGACCAAGTCTAATCAACCTTCTGATGATAATAGAAGTTTCCAATGGATATAATTAAGGGACATCTCCTTGTCTGGGCAGCCCCCATGGACCAGCCTTGGCTTTGGGGCGCCTTTGGATGGGATTGTGCCATCTCTGTGCGGTCTGACCGACCGGCTGACACGGACGCGTCCTTTCCGTACACAGCTGGACGTGTCTCCAATGGTTGGTGATCCGCCAGCAGGTACAGGCGGTTGGTCACGGGTTTGCGTGTGCGAGTGGGTCCGTGCAGCGGTGTGAGCAGTGCCATCAGGCTGTCACTGTCCCATGCCATGCCCGAGGGCAGGAGCGTCTGGCACCCTGCCATGTCATGGAAGATGGTGTGACCCAGGGGTGGGTGACATCCTGGGAGTGTGACCCAGAGGAAGGTGACAGAGCCCAGACTGCCCCCAACCCATCCCCAGGGTGACCCCAGAGCCTCCTGCGAGGCCAGAGCAGGCTTTCCCTCGGGGATGGAGGCTCCTTCACCCCAAAACCTGGCCCTGGGGTGGTCCCGCTGCCTCCTGCGATGCCAGGAGCAGTGATTGCCCCATGAAGAACCCCCAAACTCCCCCAAAGCCCACTCCTGGGCAGCCTTTCCCTCCTCCTTCCTGCCCCTCGGCCTCTCCCAGGTTGGGGAAAAGGCTTCTGCCCCTTCTCTTTCTGCATCTTTCCATGAAAAGACCCTCTTCCCTCCCCAAAGCCCGCCTGGGGGGGCCCGGCAGCTCCTGGCCTGGGGTTTTAACCAGAAATGTGGATTTCTTCTCCCATGAGGTACCTTTTATCTGGGGCTGGTTGTGGTAGGGCTTGGGGTTTGCTCAGCAACACCAAATCTTCCTTCCTTTCCCCTTTTTGACGTTTCCTTTTGGAGGCTCGTTGCCCTCCCGCCCTCCAGTTCTGCTCCAGGTCTAATTAAGCCCCGTTTCATTGGCTTTAATTGGTGGTTGAGGGGCATGGAGCCGCTCCCCTCCTGTGCCGAGACTGGAGCAATGGAGAAAGGATTCAGCAGGGATTTCAGAGAAGAATTTGCAAAGTTTGGATGTCTTTGACTTGGCTGATGGCAGAAAACCCCCTCCTGCTTCTATTTGTGCCCAGAAACTGTGGCTGGAGGCAGCAGGAGATGGAAATTGTCTCTCAAAAGCCCGAGATGCTTTTGGGGGGAGGTGAGGGTGGGTCCCGTCTCGGTCCCGGTGACGACAGCAGCCGGGAAGCAGGTGGGTGGCAATTTTTTTGTGCTTTGAGTGTATTTAGGCAAAAGGCCTTTGTTTTGGTGAGACTTTGGCAAAGGTTGCAGGGGCCGTGGGAGGAATTGATTGGAAATACATCCCCCGTTAATCACCTGGAGCTGCAGGAAAAGAAAAGGGGAGGTGGGAAGTGTCAAGGGGGATGGGAAAGCTGGGGAAATCCTTGGGCTTTGAGGAGGAGATTTGAAGGATTTCAAGACGATTTGGGAAATGACTTTTATTCCTTTGAGCTCTCTCTCTGGCCACACAAAAGCTGGCGGGGGGGTTTCTTCTCCCCAGCTCTTGTTCTCAGGAGAACTGGAAAGGAATCCAGACGGCTGTCCTTAAATCAAGCAACTCCACCCATTTGGAGCCATTTTCTGCCAGAGAATTCCTAAATTCAAACATTGTCCCCCTTCCTGGGGGATCAATGACCGTGGTGGAAACCCGGGTGTTGACATGGAGCAGTTGTAGCTCCTCCTAAAGCCACCGCCTGGTTTTTATGGTACGAGTTTGGGGTTCAAAACTGAATCCAATCATTAAAAAGAGGGGGTGGTTGGACCCAAACCAGCGTGTCCGGGGCGCAGCCGCCCACTCATCCCAGTTTCCCTACTGGGCTCGTCTTCTGCTGACTGGTTTTGCCACCTGGAGTTCCTGGGAGCCGAGGAGTTGAGCCCACAGACCCCAGCTCTGCTTTTGCCTCCCCAAAAAGCTGGAAAGAGTAAAAAGGAGGGGATTTTTCCCTGGGGATTGGGGGAGGAGGGATGGAAAGGGCCCCCGGGGTTTCGCTTTGCTCCTTTTGCTTCTAGAAAAGCCCCAAATGGCTCAATCCCCGCCTTCTGGCCCGGGGCAGCCGCAGGGGTGAAGTGGTAGCCGGAGGGTCCATCTCCAGAGCCATGATTTCCCTGAGAAGGGGGAAATTTTGTGGGGGATGGAGTGGTGTGTGAGGAGGAGGAGGGCAAGGAAGGCTAAAGGAGGGTCTTGGCGGAAAGATTTTTATCCCCAGCGTGGTATTGTTATATTTTTTGGGCAGAACAGCCAGGATTTGGGTTTTTTTTGATGGAGGATGAGGCAAAAATCCACGTTCAGCCATGGGAATGAGGGCGACCCCTGGGAAAACGGGAGGAGGGAACTGGGGGTGGGGGTGGGTGTCGCTCGGCCCCTTCTCCACAGCATGTTTTTGGGTGGAGGGTCCCCCATATGGGCCAGAACCCCCCCCAAACGCCCAGTGCTGTCCCAGTAAAGCACTGGTTTTGCTGACGTCCCAGGCCGTTGCCGGCCTCCCGCGTTCCACACAACATTCCGAGGTGGTGGTCGCTCGCTGGCCGTGGCCGTAGCAGCTTCCTACTGCTCTGGAGAGTGAACCTCACCAGTTGGACTGTTTTTTGGGTGAAAAAACCCAAATTGTCCTGCCCGATGGGGCCGAAAAAGCCTCCAGTGGCCGAAGGGTAACGCTGGGGGTGGGAAGGTGTGGGGGACTGCGGCGGGTCCGTGGAACCCTTGATTGTGGGAATGGAGTCAGGAGTTGACCTTGCAGAGATTAAAGTATATCCTTGAGAAAGAAGGGAGTAGAAAACATCCTGAGAAGTAAAACAACTTTTAGGTACCAGCTGGGGACTGACAAGATAAGGAGTAGTTTTGATGTTTTGCAAGAGACAACCAATGATATATTGTTATAACAATATGTAACCAATAGTAAAAGAACACATGTGTTAAGAAAGAATATATAAGAATATACGTGTGCTAATAAAGGGGGACTGTTACTGCTTGAACTGCTGAAGATTGCTGTCCGTGTCGTTTGTCCGTCTCAACAACAACGACAGGAAGGGGCGGTGGAAGTTGGTGGCGGAAGACTGAGTGATGTTTTGCTGGGAAATAGGGATCGGTTTTGCCCCAATTCATCACGTTTTCCGTCTTCTGAAGCATTTGTTGCGCCGTATCCATTCCTGACGTGCCTTCCTCCCCCTCCTCTTCCTCCCCCTTTCAGCCGCATCAATGTCGGGGACCAGTTCCAGGCAGAGCTCCCTGCCCTGCGGGACAGATCCTTATTGGGAGAGGAAGAAGAGCGAGCCACCCTGGTTTGGAAGCCCTGGGGTGACATGGAAAGCAACCCCGAGACGCAGGAGAAAGGTTTGTCTTCAGGCTTTTCTTGTGGGAAAGGGGCAAATTCCCCCTTTTCAGAGTTACTTGATAGGGCGTTTGGGTTCTCTCCCGTCTTTTCTTGGCCCCGTAGCGTTCGAGGGAAGGAGATGGCTCATTTTTGGGAGGAAAGTGGCTAGATAAGAGCCGATGGTGCTCTCGGGAGCATCTTCCATGAGAAAGTGGGGGGGTTTGCGGTCCCACCTCATCTGCAGCCAGGGAGGAGTTTCTCTCTGGAGATCCCGCTCCAAAAGCTGCTCTTCATGTGGAAGTAGTTGGAATATGGGACTTTTTTCTGGGCCTTTTCTGGTTTCCGGTCTGTTTTCTGCCCTTCCTCCATTTCCCATCCATCTCCTGTGGCATCTTTTCTCCTTCTTTGAGGAAAACCTGACTCGTTGGTGTTTTTTCTTGCCTTTGTAGTTTCAAACCTGCTGAAGATGGCCTCTTCCAGCGGCAGAGCCGGGGCAGGGCTGAACGCGGAGCTGGCTCTGCATTGCCTGCACGAGGCTCGGGGCAACGTTGCGGTAGGGAGCAGCGCTTCCCCCTGAAGAACCCGCTTTGTGACTGGTTTGAGCTGGGAGTTGCTCTGAGTTGGCTCTTCCAGGGGCTGGAATCTCTTTGCTCAAGGCGCCGGGTGGTGCCCGTGGCGGCGTTAAGGTCTGGTGGGGTGACAGAGCCCATCCCGGTGCATCCATTGGAGCTTGTTTGGATTCTGGGACAGTTGGGAGAATGGGATTTCTCCTGTGACTGAGGGACTCTGAGAGAAAACCCCAGATCTGCCCCCGCTGAAACCCCAAGTGGCTCTGATTTGCTCCCTCTCTTTGATTGAACACCACTGGGTGCCTGCCCCTCTCCACGAGGAGCGAGAATTGCCCCTTTTCCTCCTCTGCCAAAGGAACTGAAGTCCTTTTTTCCTGTTAAATCTGGCAGGAAGCTCTGGAAATGCTGCGCTCTGGGCCCTCTCGGAGACCCGAATCCCACCCCTTGGCTGATTACCATTACGCAGGTAAATGGGAGGAGAACATATCCCTTGCTTTGGGATTTATCCTTTAACATGTCATTTTTTTGGGTGGGGAAATAGTAGTTTTAATCCATTTGTGGGGCTTTTTGAGGCAGGGAAATGCCTCTTGTAATAATTTGCCTGTGGCTGTTTATCCCAAGGCTCGGACACTTGGACCCGTCTGGAACAGCAGTTGTTCAAAGAGGCTTTTTATCTCCATAAGAAGAATTTTCGCCTCATCCAGAAGGAGGTAAAGCCGTTGGAGCAGGGCGGAGCTGGTTAGCGGGGACGCTTTTAACCCAGAAAGCCCTATTTTCAATCCCACGTTGGAATCCTGTCCTTAGGACCCTTCTTCCTACTAAAAACCCAGCGGGACAAGACATCGTTGCCCTCATTTGTAATGACAAGGGAGTATTTGATATCCCTGGATTTCTCCCCATAGATCCAGACAAAAACCGTGGCCCAGTGTGTGGAATACTATTATACCTGGAAAAAGAAGATTCGATTCGGCTGCACTCGCCCTCGCCTCACGCAGAAAAGGCTGAAGAGAGGCCGGGACGAGGCAGAAAAAGCTGGAGATGAGGTAGAGATACTGCTGGGGGGGTTTGTTTCCTCAACGAATCCATCTGATCAAACATTTCTTGCCAGGAAATGGGAATTTGGTTCACGGAAATATATATATTTTTAAGTATATTGGGGGGGGGAAATGGGGTGGCTGTGTGGCTTCAGCGCGTCGGAATCGCACATTTTCAACCCCTTTGGTAGATTTTCATGGAGGAAAGAGCTTTTCTGCTTGGGATAGTAGAAATAATACTGTTTTTCTTCCAAGTTTTGTCTTTGCACTCCATTTTCCCAGCGGATTTTTGACTTTTTAGAGATATTTCAAGCTATTTTTTGTCCGGTTTGCAGGCTGTTGGCAATCCTAAGAAGAGACCCCGTGTCATAACCAAAGACAAGCCCACGCCGGGGCGTCACCATCTGCAGCCCCACAGCGCCTGCGGCTCCTCCGGGGATCCCGGGACCTCCCTGTGCTGGGACTTGCCCTGAGGTGAGTGCGGAAGGTCAGCCCTCCCTTTTTCTTCCCCCAAACACCTACTTTGGGTTCAGAAAACCACCTTGGGGGGGGGAGGGTGGGGCAGAAGGGAAGGGCAGCTGGAGGATTGCCCTTGCCCAGGTGCCTCTTGGTGGTTTTATTTGACTTTCAACCCCCAACGTTCTGTCTTTTTGGAGTCGGGGAGACCTTCCCCGGAGCCGTGAGGTTCAGAGCGGCCCCTCCTTGTGCAAAAGCCTCAGGTTTCCCCTTTTTGCCCAGGACAAACTCAAGTTCCATTGAGTTTTGTGGCCCGAGGCTTGCCCACTCCAGTCCCTCACAGCCAGCAAAATGCCTCCAGTTTTAATTTCACCTCATTTGAAGTGATCGCCCAATTAATTCTCCTATTTTAACCCCCAAAAATCCATCTTCTTTAACCACTGACGTCCAGAATGGTATAATTTCGCAGCCAAACAGACCATCAATTCACACAAGTAGGAAATAACAAAGCTCGATCTAAAGGATTTCTAAAAAAAGGATTTAAAAATCCCTTTCTTCTTCATTTCCAGATTGTTTGAGAAGATCCTCATGAGAAACACCCCCATGAGGACAAGTCCCACCAGACCCCCAGGAAGTCCCACCTGAGGCTCCATCCCCCCCGGGCTGTTTGAAAGGCCCCGGGCACCGACACCGACCCACCGGCGGGGCCATTTTTCCCTGCATGGCGGGCCTGTGCTGGTGACTGGGAGCGCTCCCTGCCCTCCCTGCCAACAACAGCCCATCCCAGCAGGGAGAGCTCCATGTGCCCCTTGTCCCCCCCAGACCTCCAAGGCCCCCGGCCCTCCCTCCCGTCGTTGCCACCCCTCAGCACTGGCAGCTCCCTGTCGTCCCTGCACCCCCCAGAAAGCCAGCCCCCCCAGCCCCAGAGCCACCAACTGTCCCGTGGTGACAGCCTGTCTCTCCTGTCCTTTCGGGAGCCCCTGGACTCCTGGCCCCCCCTGCCCCCCCTGAGCCATGGCCAGGGCCAGGCGTGCTCTCCCAAGGAAGACAGAGCAGAGGTGCCAGGCTGGATGGGAGGGAGAGGAGCCGGCAGGGACAGGGACAAGGCTGCGGAGGGACATGGCCTGCTTTGGGCCGGGGACACAGATGCTTCTCCTGGAGGGAGGGCAAGAAGAGAGACAAAGGAGAGCGACTGGGAGATGGAGATGAGCTCCTGCACCCTCCTCGGACACCTGCCAAAAATAAAGGGTTTTGTCTCTCTTCATTTATTACATTTTGTTGGTGATGTCACCATCCCAGCCCCAGGATCCTGAGGCGCGGAACAGACTCTACAACTCGCAGAGAGTTATAAATCAGACGTGTTTATTGCGGCACCGGGTGCAAGGGGGATCGCTCCTCTAAACTTGCACACTGGCTCGCAAAACAAGCGTCTATTTATGATAAAAAGCATACATATTCATTAATGTGGGCTGGGTTATTATAATTAATTCTAAGAAAAGGCGTTACTATTCTAATTATTTCTAGGAACTCATTATCATAAGTCTCCTCCCCTTGCCCCATGCCTCCTGTCGTCTGGTGCTCGTGGGGCGGGGTCTTCTGGAGGAAGGCTCATAGTCTTCCTCACCGTGTACTTTTACCTTTGGCTTAGAATGCCGGGCTGGCTGGACCCCAAACCGCGGGACTGGTCCCGACCAGATGGACACTGCACCCAGACAGTTGGGTTCCTCCTTAGGGTGCAGGCTGTTCCTGCTATCCTATACACAAGGCCAGCTCCTTATCTTGGAATGCTGGGCTCCTGGGCTCCGAGCTCTGCTCTTTCCCAGGCTGTACTAAATCTACACTAACAACCTTGTCATCTTGTCATCTCGTACAGAATCCTAGTGCAATAAACATAATTACTGCGACGAAGAGCTGCTTAAGCCATATAAAATTAGGTAACCATGATGTAAGCTTTTCCCAGAGCTTAGTAAAACCTAGGGAAGCACCACCTCGGGCCACTTGGTGTCAGACCTTTGCGTGTTCTCAAATTTTCTGGATATCGGTTTCCATCTTACCTGACTCATCGACATAAGTGCAGCAGCTTGTGTGGGTCAGAGCACAGACTCCTCCTACATCAGCTGTTATTATATCTAGGGCCATTCTGCTTTGTATGACCGTGCCCTTCAGGGATTCTAGTTCCTTGCCCAAACGGGAAAGGGCATCAGCAGTTGAGTTTGCTGTTATTTCCATTTCCGCCGAAATATTTACTATGGCCCGTTCCGGTTGGTACACACCTAGTGAAGGAAGCAGAACTCTGACAAAACTGTAAAATCCGGTGTTACATCTAAGTAAAGGGTTGGAGATTGTTCGTCGATTGAATTGTCTCCAAACGCCCCGTACAATACCTCTCGTACCATCTCTGTGGAACATTTGCAATGGAGGAGCTAGATAACCCATAGTGCAGTCTCCTGTCCGATGTCGTGGCAGCTGTTTCCAGCCTTTAAATCTCCGCAGAGCCACCAATACCCCTCCGGTAGGTTACAGGTAGCACTTATAGCCGGGGAAGTATCGGCAGCGCTTCTGCCGTACAAGTATTGTGCCCGCTTCTGTCCTCCTTCTCCCGGAGAAGCTTTTGTAGAGTTTATTGGCTTGTCAACACTAGTTATGTTCCCTTTGACCAAAGCTGTTGTGGGCCAGTTGCCGAGGTCCGTACGGCTAAATTGCCCTGGTGATGCTCCCGCAGGGTTGTAACTTATGTACGGCACAGAGCGGTTTGCTAATGCTAAAGTGTAGGTTACTTGCTCTAATGAAGAGCTTTCCGTCCGACAGGAGTGTGAGGATTTAAGCATTTCATACGGATTTATGTCTGTCCAGTTGCTTACAGGGACTCCAAAAAGTGGGGAATCAAAGTCATCAGCTTGCTCACGTATCCAACAGTCACTAACATTGGTATATTTTACAACACTCTTTACAAGGGATGCGTAAGCATTTGCGTTAATGGATGCAGCCACAGCACAGTAAGGCTACAAGAGTCCAGATTTCTGTCTTTGGAGATGAAGTTTTAAAGGTCCGGTAGGCGTCGATTCCTGTCGTGGTTTAGGTTTAGGTGCTTGCTCCACTCTGGTATGATGTGTCCATGAGGCTTGTTCTTCAATCTTGGCTGCCGTGTGAGAAGTCAGCAGCACCTGGAACGGACCTTCCTATTTCGGCTTTAAAGGTGAATCTGAAAGAGATCTAATGTACACATAATAGATGATTCATAGATTGGTCCAGGCCGGAAGGGACCTCCAAAGGTCATCTAGTCTGACCTCCCCGCAGTCAGCAGGGACACCCCCAACTAGACCAGGTTGCCCAGGGCCCCGTCGAGCCTCACCTTGAATGTCTCCAGGGAAGGGGCCTCAACCACCTCCCTGGGCAACCTGTTCCAGTGCTCCACCACCCTCATGGTAGAGAACTTTTTCCTGATATCCAATCTAAATCTCCCCTTCTCCAACTTAAAACCATTGCCCCTCGTCCTGTCACTGCCGGCCTTTGTAAACAGACCCTCCCCAGCCTTCCTGTAGCCCCCCCTCAGGTACTACATGTACCCGGCATTGCTCTGACCCAGGGGCAGCACCTTGCGATTCTGATACCGTTGGGTGTCCCAGCACCCAGCGAGGGGGCGCAGCGTGGGAGAAACCAGCGTCACTCTGCAGCTCCTCTGTCCTTCCAGGGTGCCAGGAGGAAAAAGAAACCGTAACTGGTACAGGGCTGAGCGTAGCTACGTGCTGCCTCTTCTCGAGAGAAACGGGGCGCTGGTTTCAAAGAGAAGGTGCCGTTTGATTGAGACGCTGGCTCTGCTGCCTGGAATCCAGCCTGCAGCGGGGTTAGCAGGCTGCAGAAGGATCCTTACTTCCCCCCAACCCCGGTCAAGTGGCTTCAGATTCAAAGACTCAAACCCTTCCTTCTTCCAAAGAGGGGGCAGAGGAAAACGTACAGGGAAGAGACACGATTTAAGCACCAGCTTCCAAACTGGAAAGAAATCCTTCCCGGTTCCACACGGAAAACGAGAGAAAAGGGTTCCTTCTTTCCACCTAAAGAGGCAAACCGATGCCTTCATTGGTATCGTAGAGTCCCAGATACCAGGTTGGAAGGGACCTCAAGGGTCACTGGCCCAACCTTTGGATGCGAGGGTGATCTGGCTGCGACATCTGTCACCCCGTGGATCGCCAGGGTTGATTCGGCTGGTCTGGCTGGCGAGGGGGGTGTCCCCTCTCCACTCCATGGGCGTCCCTCCCAAAAATGCACGCTGGGTCAAAGGGGACGACCTTCCCCGATAGAGACGCGCCATTCATCAGTCAAGGGTACAGGGAAGCTTTGCTCCCCCGCGAGAACCTCCAAACCATTGATACTTAAAAAGTGCTTTGAACAACAGAGGCAGACAAAGTCCCCTCTCCAAAAAAGTCAAAATCTGACTTGCTGCACAGTAAAATTTCTCCCAAAACCCCTCGGAGTTTTCTTCCGGTAGCCAGCAGAAGACAACAGGAGCAGAGAACAAGTCCCCATTGGCTCTTGCCATCCCTGCACAGCAACGTAAGCATCTGTACGAGATCTACGGTAACAGCAGAGAGAAGGGCGAGAGACGAGATTTCATGAACGTACACGAGGAGAGAGCAAAGCCTCGGGACGTGATGCACTTGCCAAAGGATCGATGAGCAGACGGGCCACCGGTCTGACCTGTCCCAGAGAGTCCAGGTACCAGCTCACGAGGAAAGAGTCCCGCGAGACCCAGTGTCCACTCAGACACAGGGATTCCTGCCAGCTCCAGGCACAGAGAGGCCGGCCCTCGTACTGCATTGCGAGGGGGGAGACTACGGGAGGAGATATGGGGCAAAATATCAAGTAAAACCATCTTATAATTTATTAAGAGGTTAAAAAGTCAATATTCTCAGGATCTTCCACTCTCCGCTGGTGCGAAGACTTGACATGTTCTCGGGAGATGCTGTACACCCTTCTTTTGACAGATGACAAAGCTGCAGCCTCCCGAGAGTCCAAAGAAAAGGGCTTTCGGGGGACCTTCTCCTCCATCAGTGCCACGCGTCCCCAAGAGGGAAAGTCCCGGGTCTGGGCTGCAGCTTATCTCTGAGAGCACCTCTTTTTGAAGTCTTTGACAGACTGTGCCATCAAGGGTGCAATTTCTGCAACAGAGAAAGAAAAAAGAAAACACAAATCAACCCCAAAGCCCCTCCCATGAAAGCAGCAGCCACAGAGGAGGGGAGCAGAGAGCAGTTCCAAGCTGCAGCCCTGGCAAAGCAGACCCAAGGCAGGCGTGAGCGTTGGAACAGCCTTTATCCTCTCCTTGGGGAGAGGAGAGAGGCCACCAACATCCCCCCTCCTGCAGAGCCGGCAGAAGCAGCAGATTCCTGCGTTTGTGAAGGAGGAGCTCAGGGAGACTCAGGGACGTTCCGGGGTTTGTACTTACTCTTCGCTGGTGGTTTCCTGGGGTCCCAGGAGGAGAAGGTGCTGGCTGAGGATGGGACAGAGCGGGCACTGCTGGTGCTGGGCCCGTCACAGGACTTCTCACTCACACGAGGGTGGCATTCAGTGGATGCGCACAGGACTGGTTTTGTTCTGAAAAAGAGACGGGACAGGCGTTTCAGGAAAGGATTCGCTGTGGTTTGATGCAATTCTTCAGGTACAAGCCACGTGTGTTAACAGCAGCATGGCTGAGACCACACGGCACCAGCAGGGACCAGGACCTCCAGGCTTCCCAGCAAGACAGAGGCCATTACAGTTACAGGTTTCCCTGGAAAAGGGCCTCCCGAGGACACGGTGTCCCTTCCTGCCAGGACACGGCGCCTGCAGGAATGCCGAGGAGAAGAGGCCCTGAACAGCAAGCGCTCCTTGAGAAACACTCACTTGCTCTTCTCTGGCACAAGAGCTCCTCCAGTCCCAAACATCTCCTGTCTCCGTCGTACGTCCCGAGGGGCCTTTGGCGGGGAGGCCAGAAGCATGGTTTTGGCTGCTTGACCTGTAGGAGGCCAAAGGGAAACATTGCTGAGATGCAGCTGATGATAAATGGGGCTCCTCAGTTCCTGTCTTAGTAGAGAACAGAGAGTTAAGCAGCTCCTAAATTGGACCGGAGTTAAACCAGCCACTCGGGAAGACTTTCCCCACACAAAGACGTCCCCTCGGCAGCATTCCCAGAGCCCTCTCCCATCGTTCAGCCCTTCCTTACCTTTGTTGGCCTGAGCTGAGCCGATCTTCTGGGCTAACTTGAGCAGCCGCTGCTCCCGTGCCTCCTGGAGGCGGAGGTACATCTCCCGCCAGGACTCGGACTCTTTGGGCTCCTCGTTCTTAAAGTCTCGGAGACATCGGTTGCGCCAGAGCCGTTCTGTATCTTCAACGAGGACCTGAAACAAACCCACTCGTGAGCTGGGATCCCCCCGGACACCTTCACCCCCCTCTCCCTCGGCACGGGCTGGCGCCAGCGGCACTGGAACAGCATCAAGGGCAAGGCAGCTTTGGGAGCAACGTGCAGCAAGAGAGGGGCAGATGCCGACTCCAGGAACTCCGGACTAGCAAAAGCCACCGCTGGCTGCAAAGGGCGCTGTGCTTGACTATTCATCTATCGCAGATGAGGACAGAAGGTCCCTCCCGCGTGTCACCAGCCCTTCCCCAGGCCCAGGCACTCACATGGTGACGTTCCTCGGCGCCACAAAGCTGCTCTCGGACAGTGCATCTGTCCAACGCTGGCTCCAGCCCAGGGACACCACCCGCTTCACAGATCGCTAGAGAGAAGCAAGATGCAGAGCATTTATCCTGCCCCTTCCTCACCAAGGAAAAAGGCTCAACTCCTTGAATGCAGTGGAAACCGCTGCAGCCGCTGCACAAGAGGAGGGGAAGGAGAAAGGAACCGTGGGTGCCGTAGCTCTGGTGGGTCATCAGGCACCAGTGTCTCCAAGTGCCTGCGCAGGGCTCCATTTACCACTATTTCCAGTGCTTGAGGAACGGTACTTACAGTCAATGCTGCTGGTGACGACTGGGACGCACAGCTGAGAAGGAGTCCTTGGGACTCGGGCAGTTTTAAGGCCTGAAAACACGGGCGTCTTTGAATACAGCCGGCGGCCTGTGAAGCCCCCTTCGATCTCTTCAGCTGCTGAGTAAACCGCTGTGAAGTGGAAGACTCGGGGTAAGAAGGGAACAGAGCAAAGAAGAGCCCAGCCTGAGGAATGGCACAGGAGACACAAATCAGAGTCCCCCAGAAGCAACGCCAAGGGCTGAGGCTTCTCTCTGAGACCCACAACCCGGTTCAGGAAGGGCAAGGCCAAAGCCCGAGCCTCCAGAAGGGTCAGCAAAGGCTCTTCCTCGTTTCTGCCAGAGCACGTGGGAGAGAAGCCGCCGCTTGGCTGAAACCCGGGCTCTGGGCACCAAGAGGCGGGAGAGCGGACGCCAACGGGAAGATTTGAACGCAGCCACCATCCACTCCCTCTCACAAAGAGTGGCTGCAGCCCATTTCAGCCCAATTTGCCTGCCCAACATACCTCTCCTTTTCTTCTGGGAGCAGGGAATGGACTCAGCAGCAGGAAGAGGGCTGCAGCTGGCCTGGAGCGGCGGCAGGGGGATCTCCGGGAGCTTTATGTCCACATCGAGAAGTATCTGGAAAGAGACGATGGTCATGCAAGTTACATACCCGTAACATGGATATGAGGCACCTTTTCAGCATCGTAAAAGGCTGCTAAGATTATAAAAACGCTTTCTGAAGGGGAAAGCGTTTCAAAGTTGAGCAACAAGACTCGGCAGGCAAGGTTTTACAGAGCCAGCACCTCTAAGGGGAAAACAAAGAAGCCCCAGAGGGCAGAGGACCGAGAGCAGCTGGTCCCACATCCTTGGTTCACTTGCAGACCCTTCAGAACCTTACCCTCTTTGGTTTAGGAGCCTCTGGTGGCTCCTGCTCTGCCCTTTTCTCATTGCTGCGCTTGCGGCTGGGGCTTTGGCGACTGGAGCAGGAGCTGTCGACGCTGGGGTGGCACAGCAAATGGGCGCTGTGCCGTTGCTCTTCCTCCCCAGCCGACACAGAGGCTTTGACCGCTCGCTTCTTTTTCTTTTTCTGGGGCTGGTCATAGGTGAGGTACTCCTCAAAGGACATGGTGGGGGGTTTAAAGTCCTCTTCCTCTTCATCCTCCCCCAGAATGGAGGAAAAGCCTGTCGATTTTTTGGACGCGTCGGTGTATTTGCGCTTCCTCTGTGACGTCTCCAGGCTCAGCTTGGTCTTTTCCACTTTGCCTCGTTCGGAGTCCCGACTTTTTTCCTTCTCAGCTTGTTTGTTTTCTCTGAAGGGATAAAAACCCCAAAATCGTTAGATTAAAACATGGGCAGCAAGCAGATTGCATCTCTTGCTTTATTAAAGGCCCTTTGCTGGCCTTGAAAGGCCTTTGAAAGCTGTTAATCGCTTCATCAAAACGCAGATTCTTGGCAGTCGGTCCCTACGTTCACCCAAAACTGCGGCCACCAGCAGCCCAACGCTCCGTGGCCAGCAGAGGCAGGAATTTCTGCCAAAGCGAGGCACAAACCCCATCCAGAGTCAGCACGCTTGTCTCACGAGCCTTCCCAGAGCCTCCCCTTTTATTACCTCCGGTCAGAGAAGTTTCTCCTCCCCACGGCAAAACCAGAACAAAGCTTCTCCATCAAGATCACCAACCAGCTTCACTCACCTCAGTGCCTCTTGGCACAGCCGCTCCAGCTTCTGCCACGCAGCCTGGAAATTCGCCTCAAAGTCTGTGTCCGGCTCCGTCACAGCGTTCCCAAGAGGCGTCTCCTTCAGGAGAGAGCCCGGACGTCAGTTCATCTTGGCAAGACACGCGGCATCCTCACCTCTGCTCAACTTCCCACAGGGTGAATAAAGTTAACCCCCTGCCCGTCCCCGCCAGGTAGAAATAAACCCCCTCGATCTAACGGCAAAGATACCCCAAATCATAAATTATGTTTTCAGCAGCCATTGTAGCGTTTACTAGCGTTCTGTAAATCAAAGATGAGTTAACTCTGCCTTAGACAAACATTAATTGTTTGTAGCCATAACCCAAGTTAGTATTTACCATGACCGCGGGTAAGTTCGATGACAGAAGACTTCACTAATAATCGTCAGGATTATTACTTCTGATAACTAATAAACTATCAAGCTAGTAAACTAATAATCTAATAAGATATTAAACTAGTAATCTAAACTAATATTAGTTCTAATAATAATTCTAATAATGTAATGCCGATTCCGTTAGCGTCAGGAATGGCTCCGACTCTCAGGTCTCGGTCAAGGGTGAAGCTTGGTGAGGAGCTGAGGACGAGCGAGTGTCCTCCGAGGCTTCCCCCTGACACGCTCCTTGGCGCTGCCTTTTATCTCTAGAACCGCATCACAATCGCGCCTGTGAGACGGGGCTGGAGCAGGCGGCCGAGGGAACAGGCCCCATTCCCGGGGAGGCAGCTTTGCCGGGGCAAAGACTTATCCCGGGACTTGAGAGACACCCGGGAAGCGGCAGAGATTTCACAGCTCTTACCCCAAGAACGTCCAGCGCGACGGGCACCTCAGGCAGCCTCTCCAGAGCTTCTGTTCACCAGAAACCACTGCCCCATCGCCATTATATTTAGGAGTTCGTTGCCATGACCAAAGTCCTTCTGGTTTGCTTTGGAAGAGCGAAACACTGATCCCAACAGTAACGGTGTGTTTTATGAACCGGAGCTGTGTGTCCAGGCTGCCACCCCGCTGCCTTGCCCCCTCCTCCCAGCGCAAATGGCCCAGGGAGCAGGAGGAGCAGCTTCCCTCACTCCTGTGGCCAGCGACGAGCTGTCACTGGGGCCAGGAGCAGGGGATTCAACATTCCGCACCCCAAAAAGCTCTGGGCTGCAGGCACAGGAACCCCCGCGGCTCCGGGGAGATGGGTGTCAGAGCAGAGCTCTCACCCGACAAGGGCAGGAGGGAGACGGGGAGGCAAATCCTGCTCTGGGGCACCTTTGAGATGCCAGGGAAGGAACTGCCCTCTGCTAACGATTTCCTAACAGCGGGCACCTCGCCAGCAGCTGGATGGAGTGCGGCGCCTGCGCTCGGGAGGAGCAGCCCCCTACACCCCCCCAGGCCCGTGGGTCGGCATCGTACTTGGTGGGGTACTCCAGCTCCCCCGTCGGACCCCGGTTCAGGCTGAACGTCTGCTCCGGTTCCCTGGCCGTGTCATCAAAGGACATGTGAGGAATGTTCCTGAACCTGGGAAGAGAGGGAGGAAGCCCAGGAAGGGGTTATTAACACACAGGGCAGCTCGTCGGTTCCCTCCCAGCCATTCCCACTACCCCCATTGCTCTCAACAATGAGAAACGGGATTTGCTCTGTCTTCTACGGGTGAAAATACCAACCGGTGCTGCCCCAAACGCTCCCCACAACAAGGGGAAGAGCCGCTGAAGAGCCAGTGCCTGGGGGCGCCCGGCTCCTCGCTCTCGGCTGCAGCCTCAGCACAGGGACCTGGAATCACCCCATTCCCACAGCACTCGGGCTCCCAACCTCCCCAGGGGAGCTGGGCTTCAGGGCGCCTCCTCACACTTCCAACAACCCCAGCCACCGGGCCACATCCCACACCCTTTCCTTCCAGAGCTCCAGGTCCTCAGACACCAAGCACAGCACAGCCTTTTGACCTCTTCCCATGTCGTACATTAACTCCTGTTAAAAACATTCCCTTATTCCCTTCCCAGCAGACCTCATCCTGCCCTCACCACCGAACCACAGCCCCAGGGAGGCCCCATCCACCTCTGCTGCCCCACCACATTCCTTCTTGTCTCCGGCTTTGGCTGCTGCTGACACTTCCAAGTGCTGAGAGAGCTGGCAGATGTTATCACTGGGCCACTCTCTATCATCTTTGAAAGGTCATGGAGAACAGGAGAGGTGCCTGAAGACTGGAGAAAGGCCAACATCACTTCAGTCTTCAAAAAGGGCAAGAAGGAGGACACCGGGAACTACAGACCACTTAGTCTCACCTCCATCCCTGGGAAGGTAATGGAGAGACTCATTCTAGATGTCTTCTCCAAACAAGTTGAAGAGCAGGGGGTTATTGGAAGTGGGCAACATGGGTTTACCAAGGGTAAATCACGTTTGACCAATCTGATAGCTTTCTACGATGCTATAACTGGTTGGCTGGATGAGGGGAGGGCAGCAGATGTCATCTACCTTGACTTCAGCAAGGCTTTTGACACTGTCTCCCGTAACATCCTCGTTGGGAAACTAAGGAAGCGTGGGCTGGATGAGGGGACAGTGAGGTGGATTGAGAACTGGCTGTGTGACAGGACCCAAAGGGTAATGATTAATGGAGCAGGTTCAAGCTGGAGGCCTCTAACCAGTGGTGTCCCCCAGGGGTCAATACTTGGTCCAGTCCTGTTCAACATATTCATCAGTGACAAGGGGCTGAGCCCCCCCCCCGGACGAGGGGACGGAGCGTATCCTCAGCAAGTTTGCTGATGATACCAAACTGGGAGGGGTGGCTGACACGCCGGAGGGCCGTGCTGCCATCCAGCGAGACCTGGACAGGCTGGAGAGCTGGGCAAGGAAGAACCTCATGAGGTTCAACAGGGAAAAGTGTACGGTCCTGCACCTGGGGAAGAAGAATGTCAGACACCAATACAGGTTGGGTGTGGACCTGCTGGAGACAAGTTCCAAAGAGAAAGATCTGGGGGTCCTGGTAGCCAGCAAAATGACAATGAGCAAGCAGTGTGCTCTTGTGGCCAGGAAGGCCAACGGAATCCTGGGCTGCCTAGGGAAGAGTGTGGCCAGTAGGTGGAGGGAAGTCATTCTCCCCCTCTACTCTGCACTGGTGAGGCCACAACTGGAATACTGCATCCAGTTCTGGGCTCCCCAATTCAAGAGGGGCAGGGAACTACTGGAAAGAGTCCAGCGAAGGGCAACGAGGATGATTCAAGGATTGGAGCATCTCCCTTGTGATGAAAGGCTCATTCACCAGGACCACCCCACAGGCCCAAAAATGGGTCATGGAGTTAACAAATTGGTAAGTCTCCGTGACACCCAGTGGGATCCTGGGGCTGGGATGGTGACATCACCAACAAAATGCAATAAATGAAGAGAGGGAAAAGCCTTTATTTTTGGCAGGTGTGCGAGGAGGGTGCAGGAGCTCGTCTCCCTCTCCCAGTCGCTCTCCTTTGTCTCTCTTCTTGCCCTCCCTCCAGGAGAAGCATCTGTGTCCCCGGCCCAAAGCAGGCCATGTCCCTCCACAGCCTTGTCCCTGTCCCTGCCGGCTCCTCTCCCTCCCATCCAGCCTGGCACCTCTGCTCTGTCTTCCTTGGGAGAGCACGCCTGGCCCTGGCCATGGCTCAGGGGTGGCAGGGGGGGCCAGGAGTCCAGGGGCTCCCGAAGGGACAGGAGAGACAGGCTGTCATCACGGGACAGTTGGTGGCTCTGGGGCTGGGGGGGCTGGCTTTCTGGGGGGTGCAGGGACGACAGGGAGCTGCCAGTGCTGAGGGGTGGCAACGACGGGAGGGAGGGCCGGGGGCCTTGGAGGTCTGGGGGGGACAAGGGGCACATGGAGCTCTCCCTGCTGGGATGGGCTGTTGTTGGCAGGGAGGGCAGGGAGCGCTCCCAGTCACCAGCACAGGCCCGCCATGCAGGGAAAAATGGCCCCGCCGGTGGGTCGGTGTCGGTGCCCGGGGCCTTTCAAACAGCCCGGGGGGGATGGAGCCTCAGGTGGGACTTTCTGGTGGTCTGGTGGGACTTGTCCTCATGGGGGTGTTTCTCATGAGGATCTTCTCAAACAATCTGGAAATGAAGAAGAAAGGCATATTTAAATCCTTTTTTTAGAAATCCTTTAGATCCAGCTTTGTTATTTCCTACTTGTGTGAATTCCTGGTCTGTTTGGCCACGAAATGATACCGTTCTGGACGTCGGTGGTTAAAGAAGATGGATTTTTTGGCATTTAAAATAGGAGAATTAATTGGTCGATCACTTCAAATGAGGTGAAATTAAAACTGGAGGCATTTTGCTGGCTGTGAGGGACTGGAGTGTGCAAGCCTCGGGCCACAAAACTCAATGGAACTTGAGTTTGTCCTGGGCAAAAAGGGGAAACCTGAGGCTTTTGCACAAGGAGGGGCCGCTCTGAACCTCACGGCTCCGGGGAAGGTCTCCCTGACTCCAAAAATACAGATTCGTTTGGGTTGAAAATCAAATGAAACCACCAAGGAGCCCTGGGGCAAGGGCAATCCAGCAAGGGCAATCCTCCAGCTGCCCTCCCCCTCTGCCCCCCACACTGGGTTGTTTTTTGAGCTCAAATGAGGCATTTGGGGACGAAAAAGGGAGGGCTGACCTTCCGCACTCACCTCAGGGCAAGTCCCAGCACACGGAGGTCCCGGGATCCCCAGAGGAGCCGCAGGCGCTGTGGGGATGAAGTTGGTGATGCCCCGGCGTGGGCTTGTCTTTGGTCATAAAACGCGGCCTCTTCTTCTGGTGGCAAATGGCCTGCAAAATGGGCAAAAACTAACTTGAAATGTCTCAAAAAGGCAAATAAATAAGATTTTTTTGCCATGGATTTCACGCGGCTTATCAGCCCAGGTAAAGTCTGAGCACTAAACACTCAAAAAACCAATGGGAAAACGGGGTGCAAAGCCACAACTTGCAAGAAAAAATGTATTATTTCTACTGTCCCAAGTGGAAAAGCACTTTCCTCCACAAAATCTATCAATGGGGCTGAAAAGGTGCAATTCCCACGCACTGAAGCCACACAGCAACCTTGCTACCCCACCCACAAAAAATTAAAATAATATCTATTTCTGCGAACGAAATCCCTGTTTCCTGGCAAGGAACGTTTGAGCAGATGGATTCGTCCAGGAAACAAACCCCCCCAGCAGTTTTTTTACCTCGCCTTTGGCTTTTTCCTCCTCATCCCGGACTCTCTTGACCCTTTTCTGCATGAGGCGAGGTCGGGTGCAGCCAAAACGGATCTTCTTCTTGTGGCTGTAGTAATATTCAACGCACTGGGCCACGGTTTTTGTCTGGATCTATGGGGAGAAATCCAGGGATATTAAAGACTCCCTTGTCATTACAAAGGAGGGCAATGATGTCTTCTCCCGCTGGGTTTTTAGCAGGAAGAAGGGTCCTAAGGACAGGATTCCAACGGGGGATTGAAAATAGGGCTTTCTGGGTTAAAAGCCTCCCCGCTAACCAGCTCCGGCCCGGTCCAATGGCTTTACCTCCTTCTGGATGAGGCGAAAATTCTTCTTATGTATGTAAAAAGCCTCTTTAAAGAGCTGCTGTTCCCGCCGGGTCCAAGTGTCTGAGCCTTGGGATAAACAGCCACAGGCAAATTATTAGAAGACGCATTTCCCTGCCTCAAAAAGCCCCACAAATAGATTAAAACTACTATTTTCCCCACCCAAAACTGACATTTTAAAGGATAAATCCCAAAGCCAAGGGATCTGTTCTCCTCCCATTTACCTGCGTAATGGTAATCAGCCAAGGGGTGGCATTCGGGTCTCCGGGGGGGCCCAGAGCGCAGCATTTCCAGAGCTTCCTGCCAGATTTAACGGGAAAAAAAGACATCAGTTCCTTTGGCAGAGGAGGAAAAAGGGCAAAAAAAGGAAAAAGGGAAATTCCATTCTCGCAACTGTCCCAGAATCCAAACAAGCTCCAATGGATGCACCGGGACGGGCTCTGTCACCCCACCAGACCTTAACGCCGCCACGGGCAGCACCCGGCGCCTTGAGCAAAGAGATTCCGGCCCCTGGAAGAGCCAACTCAGAGCAACTCCCAGCTCAAACCAGTCACAAAGCGGGTTCTTCAGGGGGAAGCGCTGCTCCCTACCGCAACGTTGCCCCGAGCCTCTTGCAGGCAATGCAGAGCCAGCTCCGCGTTCAGCCCTGCCCCGGCTCTGCCGCTGGAAGAGGCCATCTTCAGCAGCTTTGAAACTACAAAGGAAAGAAAAAACACCAACGAGTCAGGTTTTCCTCCAAAAAGGAGAAAAGATGCCACAGGAGATGGATGGGAAATGGAGGAAGGGCAGAAAACAGAACGGAAACCACAAAACGCACAGAAAAAAGGCCCATATTCCAACTATTGCCACAGGAAGAGCAGCTTTTGGAGCGGGATCTCCAGAGATAAACTCCTCCCTGGCTGCAGATGAGCTGGGACCGCCAAAACCCCCCCCTTTCTCATGGAAGATGCTCCCGAGAGCACCATCGGCTCTTATTTAGCCACTTTCCTCCCAAAAATTAGCCATCTCCTTCCCTCGATCGCTACGGGGCCAAGACAAGACGGGAGAGAACCCAAACGCCCTATCAAGTAACTCTGAGAAGGTGGAATTTTCCCGATTCCCCAAAGAAAAGGTTTAAGACAAACCTTTCTCCTGAGTCTCGGGGTTGGATTCAATGTCACCCCACGGCTTCCAGACAAGGGAGGCTCGGTCTTCTTCCTCCTGTCCCAAGCAGGATCTGTCCTGCATGGCAGGGAGCTCTGCCTGAAACTGGTCCCCGACATTGATGCGGCTGAAAGGGGGAGGAAGAGGAGGGTGAGGAAGGCATGTGGGGAACGGATACGGTGCAACAAACGTTTTAAAAGAGGGAAAATGTGATGAGTTGGGGCAAAACCAGTCCCTATTTCCCAGCAAAACATCACTCAGTCTTCCGCCACCAACTTCCACCGCCCCTTCCCACCCCCAGCGTTACCCTTCAGCCACTGGAGAATTTTTGGGCCCCATTGGGCAGGAAAATTTGGGTTTTTCCCCAAAAAAACCAGTCCAACTGGTGAGTATCACTCTCCACAGCGGTAGGAAGCTGCCACAGCCACGGCCAGCGAGCGACCACCGCGTCGGAATGTTGTGTGGAACGCGGGAGGCCGGCAACGGGCTGTGATGTCAGCAAAACCAGTGCTTTACTGGGACAGCACTTGGCATTTTGGGGCGTTTCTGGCCCATATGGGGTACCCTCCACCCAAAAACACGCTGTGGAGAAGGGGCCAAGTGACACTCATCCCCAACCCCAGTTCCCTCCTCCCGTTTTCCCAGCGTTTGCCCTCATTCCAATGGCTGAACGTGGATTTTTGCCTCATCCTCCATCAAAAAACCCCAAAAATCCTGGATGTTCTGCCCAAAAAATCTAACAAAACCACACTGGGGATAAAACTCATTCTACAGACCGTCCTTTAACCTTCCTTGCCCTCCTCCTCGTCACACACCACTACATCCCCCACAAAATTTCCCTCTTCTCAAGGAAATCAGGGCTCTGGAGATGGACCCTCCGGCTACCACTTCACCCCTGCGGCTGCCCCGGGGCAGAAGGCGGGGATTGAGCCATTTGGGGCTTTTCTAGAAGCAAAAGGAGCAAAGCGAAACCCCGGGGGCCATTTCCATCCCTCCTCCCCCAATCCCCAGGGAAAAATCCCCTCCTTCATCTGTTTTCAGCTTTTTTAGGAGGCAAAAGGAGAGCCGGGGCCTGGGGGCTCAAATCCTCGGCTCCCAGGAACTCCAGGTGGTAAAACCAGTCAGCAGAAGCCGAGCCCAGTAGGGAAACTGGGATGAGTGGGCAGCTGCGTCCCAGACATGCCCATGGTTTGGGTCCAACCACCACCTCTTTTTAATGATTGGATTCAGTTTTGAACCCCAAACTCGTACCATAAAAACCAGGTGGTGGCTTTAGGAGGAGCTCCAACTGCTCCCTGTCAACACCCGGGTTTCCACCGCGGTCACTGATCCCCCAGGAAGGGGGACAATGTTTGAATTTAGGAATTCTCTGGCAGAAAATGGCTCCAAATGGGTGGAGTTGCTCCATTTAAGGACAGCCGGCTGGATTCCTTTCCAGTTCTCCTGAGAACAAGAGCTGGGGAGAAGAAACCCCCCCGCCAGCTTTTGTGTGGCCAGAGAGAGAGCTCAAAGGAATAAAAGTCATTTCCCAAATTGTCTTGAAATCCTTCAAATCTCCTCCTCAAAGCCCAAGGATTTCCCCAGCTTTTGCATCCCCCTTGACACTTCCCACCTCCCCTTTTCTTTTCCTGCAGCTCCAGGTGGTTAACGGGGGACGTATTTCCAATCAATTCCTCCCACGGACCCTGCAACCTTTGCCAAAGTCTCACCAAAACAAAGGCCTTTTGCCTAAATACACTCAAAGCACAAAAAATTGCCACCCACCTGCTTCCCGGCTGCTGTCGTCACCGGGACCGAGACGGGACCCACCCTCACCTCCCCCCAAAAGCATCTCGGGCTTGTGAGGGACAATTTCCATCTCCTGCTGCCTCCAGCCACAGTTTCTGGGCACAAACAAGGGCAGGAGGGGGTTTTCTGGAATCAGCCAAGTCAAAGACATCCAAACTTTTCTGGTCCATGGGGGCTGCCCAGCCAAGGAGATGTCCCTTAATTATATCGACTGGCAACTTCTATTATCATCAGAAGGTTGATCAGACTCGGTCCATCGACCCCAGCTCCAGCGTCACCACCCCAACGGGCTCCAGTCTGTGAGACTCGCACAGGCTCAGCTGAGAAAATGATGGCTCCAAAGGAAATGTAGCTCCAGGAGACAGAGCTCCACGGCCTGAGCGCAGCACTAACCAGAAGCTTTACTGACTCAACCGCTGCTTTTCTACCCAAACGCTGCTCATCTCCAGGGAGAGAAAGCTGCTTTAGCCACTTCTCCTCCAAAGCCCTCACAGGGCTAAAGCCACACAGTCAGGAGCACCCCTCTGCACAGAGACACAGCCAGCACAAAGGAAACCCTTTGGGAAATCCATCGGGACACCCATTCCAGCAGAAAAGAGAATCCTTACCAGGCTGGTGGCAAAACTCCCCACGTCTCTGGGCCAGGGGGACGTCACCAACGCGTCCACACCTCTGAGGGTTGGGGTCCACCACAAGGCTGGTTTCCATTCTGTCACATCCTCGGAGCTAAAACTGTCGGCAGGAGCTGCCTCATCCGGGGACTCGGAACCACCAGGGCACCTGACCTGCAGAACACAAGTACCTCTCAAGAGACCTTGATGTCCTGCATTAACACACCAGCACGCTCTTGAGATCACACAACCACACAATGGTCACAGTTGGAAGGCACCTTAAAGCCCCTCCAGTGCCACCCCCTGCCCTGGGCAGGGACACCTCCCACCACACCAGGCTGCTCCAAGACCCCTCCAACCCGGCCTGGAACCCCTCCAGGGATGGGGCAGCCACAGCTTCTCGGGGAAACCTGGGCCAGGCTCTCACCACCCCCCCAGCAAACCATTTCCTCCCCACATCTCATCTCAATCTCCCCTCTTCCAGTGGAAAATCCTTCCCCCTCCTCCCACGGCTCCCCTCCCTCATCCAGAGTCCCTCCCCACCTTTCCTAGAGCCCCTTTAGGGACTGGAAGGGCCACAAAAGGTCTCCCTGGAGCCTTCCCTTCTCCAGGCTGAACCCCCAACTCTCTTAGCCTGTCCTCACAGCAGAGGGGCTCCAGCCCTCCCAGCATCTCCGTGGCCTCCTCTGGCCCACACTCCACATTGTTGGCTCCTGTGGAGCTTTTCACCCACCAACACCCCCACGTCCTTCTCCTCAGGGCTGCTCTCCAGCCATTCTCCACCCAGCCTGGATTTGTGCACCTTGCACTTGGCCTGGTGGAACTTCAGGAGGGTCACAGGAGCCACCTCCATCCTGCCCATGTCCCTCTGGCTCTGGGCAGAGGGTGGAGAAGCAGGACAACTGGCGGACTCATCACACAGGACTGCGGGAGAGCTGATCCCACCTCGCTGAGGAGCTGCTGGGACCATCCCAGAGGCAAAAGGGGCTGAGCCTCTCCTGCATCTTCAGGGATAACGTTCCTCAAAGCCCAGGAAGAAACAGGGCCTGACCAGCGCGGGGGAAAGGAGACCCCACGGGGCAGGGGACGGGGGGACAACGACAGGACAAACACAGTCATTCCTTGGAACAGAGCGCCTTCCTCGGCACTCTTGCTCAGAAACGTGGTTTCTGGAGGAACTGGGTGTTTCACGGAAGGTTTTTACCCTCTTCCGCCACCAGCACCTCCCGGTGGGACTCTCTCGGTGACAGGAGGTCGAGGTGACAGGGACAGTCCAGCGCAGGGAGCGCTTTGGGGCCCTGAGCTCTGTGCAAAACCCCAAAACTCGCTTTTTGAAGGTTGTTGGCCCTGCTGTGAGGGAAAGTTTGAAAATAGTTTTTAAAAATGAAGCCACAAGAAATAGAACGAAAGACGTCGAGTGAAGGAAACGTCTCCCGGCGACGTTAAGCTGCAAACGGCGTTGGTGGTTTCATCCTCCTGGCTTGGTTTCCTCTTGGCAACTTCATCCTCAAAACCACCTTTTCTTCCTCAAAACCACCTTTCTCCCTCTCCCCAGGGCCAGGCTCAAAAGGAGCACCCAAGGGCCGCAGCACCCAAGGGCCGGAGATTGCTCCCACACCCAAGGGGACAGGTTTTCACAGCACAGGGGGGTGACACTGCTTTGGGGGTGATCACAGCACGGGGGGGGAGGCTGCTTTGGGGGTGCTCACAGAACAGGGGGCGGGGGGGCATCGGTGACCCCCTTTTTCCCCCCATCCAGGTTCTCTGCGTGGAATCCATCTGCGTCGACCCCGCCACCATCGAGGGGAACATCAAGGTGAGACCCTGGGGGGGCAGAAGCGACACCGAGGTGAGAACCTTGAGGCAGGGGCCCCCCCAAAAATCGTGCCCACCCCCCCAAAAAACCCATGCAGACACCCTCTTCCCAGCAAGTGAAGCTCAACCCACATCGAGGGGGACACGGGGGTCTCCCCTCGGGGACAGCGGGGGGGGCAGGACATGTCTGTGAGCTGGGACCAAGCAGGGACAGGCTGGGGGGGGGGAACAGGGAGGGGGGTGGGAGGGGTGGGGACAGGGGCGGGGCTGAGGCCACACCCACCCAGCAGGTCAGGAAGGGGCGGCTAAGAGAAAAGGGGTGGGGCTAAGAAAGGAGGCCACACCCACCAGGGTCACCCCAGGGAAGGGCAGGGCTAGGGGGAAGGGGGAGGGGCTCTGGCAGGCCACGCCCACAGACTCAGGGAGGAGGTGGAGCTAAAGGACAAGGCCACGCCCACCAGTGGGAGTCACCCCTAGAAGGGTGGGGGTAGGAAAAAGGGGTGGGGCTTAGGGAGGTCACACCTACCACTCACACAAGGGAGGGGCTGGGCTATGGGCAGGGGTGGAGCCACAGGGAAGGGGTGGGGCGACGGGAGGTCACACCCATAGGGAACACCCTGGGGGGCGGTGCTAAGGGAACAAGCCACACCCCCAAGGGCTACTACAGGCAGGGACAGAGGGGCGTGGCTAAGGGGGAAGGGGTGGAGCTGAAGGGAAGGGGCGTGGCTAAGGGAGGAAGCCACACCCTCAGGTGAGACAGGGACACAAAGGGGTGGAGCCAGGGGAAACAAGCCACGCCCACAGGGCCTCCTGCAAGAGGCAGGGCTAAGGCAGTGAGCCCCGCCCACAAGAGCTGGAAGGCCACACCCACAAAGGGGTGAGGCTAAGGGGGAAGGCCACACCCACAAAGGGGTGGGGCTAACAGGGCCAAGCCACAGCCCCAGCAGCCCCCATCATTTCAAGGGAGGGCCTGGCCAGGAGTTGCCCCACCCCATGGCACTGCCCACCCTGTCTGCCCTCAAAAAAGGGGACAACCTCCCCAAAAAGGGGACAACCTCCCCAAAAAGGGGACTGTCCCCTCCCCGGGTGTGCCTCCCAAAACAGGGACACCACCCTCAAAAAGGGGGCTGCCCCCCCCAAGCGCTGTTGCCTCCCGGGGAACCAGGGTACGAGGGGGAGGCAGTGAACACCCACAGGTAAGGGAGGAGCCCAAAAAAAAACCCCCAAAAGAGGGGACAGATCTCATTAAACCCCCCTGAAATTGGAGGGGTGGTAGATTTTGGGGAACCTCCCCCAGAACCCCATTTTGCCCCGTAGAATGTTGACATCAGCCGCCCCCCTTGCCAAAGCCCTGGTCACCGTCCCCAAGCATTATTGGGGATGGGGGGCATTAATTTTGGGGGCTTCCAGGGGGGTCCATCAGGGTGATGGGGGTGATCTCCAGGTACCTACGAGGGGGATGAGGAGGGTGTGTGTGTGAGGTGGTGACCCCCTCCCCTCCAGCACCTTTTCGGGGGTACCTGCACACCCTGGGCCCATGACAGACCCCTCAATTCACTTGGTTTGGGTGTGTGGGGGTTGGGGTGTGAATGTGTGTGTGTGTGGGGGGGGGAGGTGTGTTTATCAGTGGTTTTCAGGTGTTTTTTCTCTGCAGTGCAGTATAAACGGCCCGGACGGGGCGGGCGCTGCTCTGTGCGCACCGGGAATGGGAAGGGGGGGGGGGCACCACAAAACCACCCGTTTTCCCAACCCCCTCACCCCAAAAACCACTAATTCTCTCACCCCCCACCCCAAAACACACTTCCTCACCCAAAAAGACCCCTCTCCCAACTCCTCCATCCCCCAAAAAACCCTCTCCCACCCCAAACTCCCCTCTCTCCCAACCCAGACAGCCCAAAACCCCCCACATTCTCCCAACCCCACCAAAAAAATCTCTCCCAAACCCCCCCACCCCCAAAGAACACCCCTCCTCCCAAACCTGCACCTCCAAAACCCCTCCCATCCCAAACTCCCCTTACCAGCTCAAAAAACCCAATCCCAAACCCCCCCAAACCCACCCTCAACACCCCCCATCCCAAAAGACCCTCTCCCACCCCAAACCCCAGCTCACTTCTTCTTCACAAGCTCTTCCCTGTTCCATCACCAGCTTCTTGATAGCCCCAAAAACCTCCTGTCACTCCCTGGAAGGGAAGGGCTCTGGTGGTGCCTTGCGAGGGGCGGGGTCAGCACAGGTGCTTTAAATCCCTTCTTTTGGTAAAACTGGCTATTTGGGGGAGTTTTTATCTTGTTTTTAATGGTTCAAGCCAAGCGGCGCGGCCCTTTTGTGGCCCTGAGGGGAAAGGGGGCAGGAGCGCCTTTCCCGCCTTTTTCACCACCTGAGGGGAGCCCTCGCAGGAGAGAGGGGGCGGGGCGAGTGCAGCCGCTGGCCCAATGGCGGCTTGAAGAGGAGGCGGTGGGCGGGATGAGAGCGTTGGGCGGGCCAATGGGCAGCGGTGTTTTCCAGGGTGGGCGGTGCCGCCGTGAGCACATGGGCAGAAGGGGAGGCTCCCTAAGGGCAGCTGGTGTGGGCGGTGCTGCCGGGGGGTTTTAAGGGGTCCCGGGGGGGTTTGTGGCCTCTGTAGAAGAGGGGAAAAGGGAGGAAGGGATGTGGGAGAGGGCAATGGGGATGATCTCGTCGTGGTTTGAGCTCGCCGGGTGCTTCTTTTTCCTCAGAAGGGCTGTGAGAAATGTCCCCGAGGAAGCGCTGCAGAGTGTCGGGTGTCTCCCAGGTGAGGGGCTGCCCCCCCTCCGTGTCCACTCTCCCTTTTCTCACCCTTTTCATTCCGCATTTTCCCCATAGGAGCCACCACTGCCCCCCTTCCCCAAGCTTATTGCCCCGATATCCAGGCAATTCCCTCCCCTTTTTCCCCATAGATATCTTGAAGGAAGTCATTTGGGAATACAGAGATGCCTACTGGGAGATGGTCAGGCGGGTGGGCAGGACCCTGCAGCAGGTGAGGGGGGAGGCAAAGAGGGGCGTGTGGGGGGTATTTTCTGGGGTTTAAGGCCCCCTGTTAGATTAACCCTTTGTGCCTTACAGGTCTTTTGGCTGCAGCTGGTGGAGATGGACACCAAACACCACATTGACATCCTCACCAGTGACCTGTCCCCCACCAAAGGGGTGATCCTGTGCTAGTGTGGGTCTTTTTTCCCTGGGAGGGGGGGGAATTTTGGGAGGCAGGCAGACCTTGTTAGAGCTTCCCCTTCCCTGTTCAGGGGGACTCCTCTGCTGTCCCCCCTCAAGCCCCAGGGACACCCAGACGGCCAAGCTGGGGCTCCTCAAGGTCATCCTCAGCTTCATCTTCATGAAGGGCAACTTGCCCGAAGATGGTGAGGCCTCCCCCCAAATCCCCCCAGCCATATCCTGCTTCCCACTGGTGCCCCTCCCCCCTATTGAAACCCCCTTTTTCCAGGTGCTGTCTGGAAATTTCTTTGCTGGCTCTGGCTGCAGACAGGATAGAACATAATGGGGGATGGGGCTCGTTAGTGCTGCCCCTCGTTAATCCTGTTGTTCCCAGGGAGTGACAGGAGGTTTTTGGGGATATCAAGAAGCTGGTGATGAACGAGGGAAGAGCTTGTGCAGCAGAAGTGAGTTGGGGTTTGGGGTGGGAGAGGGTCTTTTGGGATGGGGGGTGTTGAGGGTGGTTTTGGGGAGGTTAGCGAGGGGGGTTTGGGAGAGGGGGGCTTTGGGGTTGGGTTTTTTAGACCTGGTGAGGGGAGTTTGTGATGGGAGGGGATTTGGGGGTGCAGGGTTGGGAGGAGGGATGTTCTTTGGGGGTGGGAGGTTTGGGAGAGGGTTTTTTGGGGGCAGGGGTGCGAGAATGGGTGGTTTTGGAAGGGGTGGGAGAAGGGATGAATTTAGGGTGGGAGAGGGTGTGTTTTTTGGGGTCCCCCCCCTTGCCAACCCACGGTGTGCACAGAGTAGCACCAGCCCCAACCGGGCTGTTGATACTGCACTGAAGAGAAAAAATACCTAAAAAACACTGCCACCCCCTCCCCCCACCCCGGTGACTGTCACGGGGTCAGGGAGCGCAGGCACCCCCCAAAATGTGCTGGGGGGAGGGGGTCAGGGCTGCTGGAGCCCCTCTGCTGTGAGGACAGGCTGAGAGAGTTGGGGGGGTTGAGCCCAGAGAAGGGAAGGCTCCAGGGAGACCTTTCTGCCCCTTCCAGTCCCTAAAGGGTGGGGCTCCAGGAAAGCTGGGGGGGGACTCTGGATGAGGGAGGGGAGCCGTGGGAGGAGGGGAAAGGGTTTGCCACTGGAAGAGGGGAGATTGAGATGAGATGTGGGGAGGAAATGGTTTGCTGGGGGGGTGGTGAGAGCCTGGCCCAGGTTGCCCCGAGAAGCTGTGGCTGCCCCATCCCTGGAGGGGTTCCAGGCCGGGTTGGAGGGGTCTTGGAGCAGCCTGGTGTGGTGGGAGGTGTCCCTGCCCAGGGCAGGGGGTGGCACTGGAGGGGCTTTAAGGTGCCTTCCAACTGTGACCATTGTGTGGTTGTGTGATCTCAAGAGCGTGCTGGTGTGTTAATGCAGGACATCAAGGTCTCTTGAGAGGTACTTGTGTTCTGCAGGCCAGGTGCCCGGGTGGTTCCGAGTCCCAGGATGAGGCAGCTCCTGCCGACAGTTATAGCTCCGAGGATGTGACAGAATGGAAAACAGCCTTGTGGTGGACCCCAACCCTCAGAGGTGTGGACGCGTTGGTGACGTCCCCCTGGCCCAGAGACGTGGGGAGTTTTGCCACCAGCCTGGTAAGGATTCTCTTTTCTGCTGGAATGGGTGTCCCTATGGATTTCCCAAAGGATTGCCTTTCTGCTGGCTGTGTCTCTGTGCAGAGAGGTGCTCCTGACTGTGTGGCTTTAGCCCTGTGAGGGCTTTGGAGGAGAAGTGGCTAAAGCAGCTTTCTCTCCCTGGAGATGAGCAGCGTTTGGGTAGAAAAGCAGCGGTTGAGTCAGTAGAGCTTCTGGTTAGTGCTGCGCTCAGGCCGTGGAGCTCTGTCTCCTGGAGCTACATTTCCTTTGGAGCCATCATTTTCTCAGCTGAGCCTGTGCGAGTCTCACAGACTGGAGCCCGTTGGGGTGGTGACGCTGGAGCTGGGGTCGATGGACCGAGTCTGATCAACCTTCTGATGATAATAGAAGTTGCCAGTCGATATAATTAAGGGACATCTCCTTGGCTGGGCAGCCCCCATGGACCAGCAATTTTGGATGTCTTTGACTTGGCTGATTCCAGAAAACCCCCTCCTGCCCTTGTTTGTGCCCAGAAACTGTGGCTGGAGGCAGCAGGAGATGGAAATTGTCCCTTAAAAGCCCGAGATGCTTTTGGGGGGAGGTGAGGGCGGGTCCCGTCTCGGTCCCGGTGACGACAGCAGCCGGGAAGCAGGTGGGTGGCAATTTTTTGTGCTTTGAGTGTATTTAGGCAAAAGGCCTTTGTTTTGGTGAGACTTTGGCAAAGGTTGCAGGGTCCGTGGGAGGAATTGATTGGAAATACGTCCCCTGTTAATCACCTGGAGCTGCAGGAAAAGAAAAGGGGAGGTGGGAAGTGTCAAGGGGGATGCAAAAGCTGGGGAAATCCTTGGGCTTTGAGGAGGAGATTTGAAGGATTTCAAGACGATTTGGGAAATGACTTTTATTCCTTTGAGCTCTCTCTCTGGCCACACAAAAGCTGGCGGGGGGGTTTCTTCTCCCCAGCTCTTGTTCTCAGGAGAACTGGAAAGGAATCCAGCCGGCTGTCCTTAAATGGAGCAACTCCACCCATTTGGAGCCATTTTCTGCCAGAGAATTCCTAAATTCAAACATTGTCCCCCTTCCTGGGGGATCAGTGACCGCGGTGGAAACCCGGGTGTTGACAGGGAGCAGTTGGAGCTCCTCCTAAAGCCACCACCTGGTTTTTATGGTACGAGTTTGGGGTTCAAAACTGAATCCAATCATTAAAAAGAGGTGGTGGTTGGACCCAAACCATGGGCATGTCCGGGACGCAGCTGCCCACTCATCCCAGTTTCCCTACTGGGCTCGGCTTCTGCTGACTGGTTTTACCACCTGGAGTTCCTGGGAGCTGAGGATTTGAGCCCCCAGGCCCCGGCTCTCCTTTTGCCTCCTAAAAAAGCTGAAAACAGATGAAGGAGGGGATTTTTCCCTGGGGATTGGGGGAGGAGGGATGGAAATGGCCCCCGGGGTTTCGCTTTGCTCCTTTTGCTTCTAGAAAAGCCCCAAATGGCTCAATCCCCGCCTTCTGCCCCGGGGCAGCCGCAGGGGTGAAGTGGTAGCCGGAGGGTCCATCTCCAGAGCCCTGATTTCCTTGAGAAGAGGGAAATTTTGTGGGGGATGGAGTGGTGTGTGACGAGGAGGAGGGCAAGGAAGGTTAAAGGACGGTCTGTAGAATGAGTTTTATCCCCAGTGTGGTTTTGTTAGATTTTTTGGGCAGAACATCCAGGATTTTTGGGGTTTTTTGATGGAGGATGAGGCAAAAATCCACGTTCAGCCATTGGAATGAGGGCAAACGCTGGGAAAACGGGAGGAGGGAACTGGGGTTGGGGATGAGTGTCACTTGGCCCCTTCTCCACAGCGTGTTTTTGGGTGGAGGGTACCCCATATTGGCCAGAAACGCCCCAAAATGCCAAGTGCTGTCCCAGTAAAGCACTGGTTTTGCTGACATCACAGCCCGTTGCCGGCCTCCCGCGTTCCACACAACATTCCGACGCGGTGGTTGCTCGCTGGCCGTGGCTGTGGCAGCTTCCTACCGCTGTGGAGAGTGATACTCACCAGTTGGACTGGTTTTTTTGGGGAAAAACCCAAATTTTCCTGCCCAATGGGGCCCAAAAAGCCTCCAGTGGCCGAAGGGTAACGCTGGGGGTGGGAAGGGGCAGTGGAAGTTGGTGGCGGAAGACTGAGTGATGTTTTGCTGGGAAACAGGGACCGGTTTTGCCCCAACTCACCACGTTTTCCCTCTTTTAAAGCTTTTGTTGCACCGTATCCGTTCCCCACATTCCTTCCTCACCCTCCTCTTCCTCCCCCTTTCAGCCGCATCAATGTCGGGGAGCAGTTGCAGGCGGAGCTGCCTGCCCTGCGGGACAGATCCCTCTTGGGACAGGAGGAAGAAGAGCGAGCCTCCCTTGTCTGGAAGCCGTGGGGTGACATTAAATCCAACCCCGAGACGCAGGAGAAAGGTTTGTCTTAAACCTTTTCTTTGGGGAATCGGGAAAATTCCACCTTCTCAGAGTTACTTGATAGGGCATTTGGGTTCTCTCCCGTCTTGTCTTGGCCCCGTAGCGATTGAGGGAAGGAGATGGCTAATTTTTGGGACGAAAGTGGCTAAATAAGAACCGATGGTGCTCTCGGGAGCATCTTCCATGAGAAAGTGGGGGGGGTTTGGCAGTCCCAGCTCATCTGCAGCCAGGGAGGAGTTTCTCTCTGGAGATCCCGCTCCAAAAGCTGCTCTTCCTGTGGCAATAGTTGGAATATGGGCCTTTTTTCTGTGCGTTTTGTGGTTTCCGTTCTGTTTTCTGCCCTTCCTCCATTTCCCATCCATCTCCTGTGGCATCTTTCCTCCTTTTTGGAGGAAAACCTGACTCGTTGGTGTTTTTTCTTTCCTTTGTAGTTTCAAAGCTGCTGAAGATGGCCTCTTCCAGCGGCAGAGCCGGGGCAGGGCTGAACGCGGAGCTGGCTCTGCATTGCCTGCACGAGGCTCGGGGCAACGTTGCGGTAGGGAGCAGCGCTTCCCCCTGAAGAACCCGCTTTGTGACTGGTTTGAGCTGGGAGTTGCTCTGAGTTGGCTCTTCCAGGGGCCGGAATCTCTTTGCTCAAGGCGCCGGGTGCTGCCTGTGGCGGCGTTAAGGTCTGGTGGGGTGACAGAGCCCGTCCCGGTGCATCCATTGGAGCTTGTTTGGATTCTGGGACAGTCGGGAGAATGGAATTTCTCTTTTTTCTTTTTTTTGCCCTTTTTCCTCCTCTGCCAGAGGAACTGAAGTCCTTTTTTCCCATTAAATCTGGCAGGAAGCTCTGGAAATGCTGCTCTCTGGGCCCCCCCGGAGACCCGAATGCCACCCCTTGGCTGATTACCATTACGCAGGTAAATGGGAGGAGAACAGATCCCTTGGCTTTGGGATTTATCCTTTAAAATGTGAGTTTTGGGTGGGGAAAACAGTAGTTTTAATCCATTTGTGGGGCTTTTTGAGGCAGGGAAATGCCTCTTGTAATAATTTGCCTGTGGCTGTTTATCCCAAGGCTCGGACGCTTGGACCCGGCGGGAACAGCAGCTCTTTAAAGAGGCTTTTTACATACATAAGAAGAATTTTCGCCTCATCCAGAAGGAGGTAAAGCCATTGGACCGGGCCGGAGCTCATTAGCGGGGAGGCTTTTAACCCAGAAAGCCCTATTTTCAATCCCCCGTTGGAATCCTGTCCTTAGGACCCTTCTTCCTGCTCAAAACCCAGCGGGAGAAGACATCATTGCCCTCCTTTGTAATGACAAGGGAGTCTTTAATATCCCTGGATTTCTCCCCATAGATCCAGAGGCAAACCGTGGCCCAGTGTGTTGACTCTTGTTCCTTCTGGAGGAAGACAGTGCGATTTGGGTGCACCTGACCTCGCCTGCTGGAGAAAAGGGTCAAGAGAGTCCGGGATGAGGTGGAAAAAGCCAAAGGCGAGGTAAAAAAGCTGCTGGGGGGGTTTGTTTCCTGGACGAATCCATCTGCTCAAACGTTCCTTGCCAGGAAAGAGGGATTTGCTTCACGGAAAGAGATATTATTTTAATCTTTGGTGGGCGGGGGAACGGGGTGGCTGTGTGGCTTCAGTGTGTGGGAATTGCACCTTTTCAGCCCCTTTGATAGATTTTGTGGAGGAAAGTGCTTTTCCGCTTGGCACAGTGGAAATAATACAGTTTTTCTTGCACCCCGTTGTGGCTTTGCGCCCTGTTTTCCCATTGTTTTTTTGGCTGTTTAGACTTTACCCGAGCTGATAAACCGCGTGAAATCCACGGCCAAAAAATCTTATTTTTCTGCCTTTTTGAGCCATTTCAAGTTATTTTGTCCCTGGTTTGCAGGCCGTCTGCCCCCAGAAGAAGAGGCAACGTGCGACCCCCAAAGACAAGCCCCCGCCGGGGCGTCACCACCCGCAGCCCCACAGCGCCTGCGGCTCCTCCGGGGATCCCGGGACCTCCCTGTGCTGGGACTTGCCCTGAGGTGAGTGCGGAAGGTCAGCCCTCCCTTTTTCTTCCCCAAATGCCTCCTTTGGGTTCAGAAAAGCACCCTGGGGGGGTGGGGGCGCGGGGGCAGAAGGGAAGGGCAGCTGGAGGATTGCCCTTGCCCAGGTGCCTCTTGGTGGTTTTATTTGACTTTCAACCCCCAACATTCTGTCTTTTTGGAGTCGGGGAGACCTTCCCCGGAGCCGTGAGGTTCAGAGCGGCCCCTCCTTGTGCAAAAGCCTCAGGTTTCCCCTTTTTGCCCAGGACAAACTCAAGTTCCATTGAGTTTTGTGGCCCGAGGCTTGCACACTCCAGTCCCTCACAGCCAGCAAAATGCCTCCAGTTTTAATTTGACCTCATTTGAAGTGATCGCCCAATTAATTCTCCTAATTTAACCCCCACCGATCCATCCTCTTTAACCACCAGCATCCAGACCGGTGTCGTTTCTATGAAGCTGGGTCTAATGGATTTCTAGAGGAAGGACTTACAAATCCCTTTTTCCTTTGTTCTGCTGCCTTGTCCCTAAGGGCAGTTTCCCACGGGGTCCTATTTCCTAACTCCTTGAAGAGCTGGAAGTTTGCTTTCTTAAAATGTGGCATCCTAACTGTGCTTCTCGTGGGCTTCCAACTTGTGAAGAGAGTGAAGTGCACTAGAGCATGATGACTGCAGCCCATGGACTAGGGGATTGGGGGATGGAAAGGGCCCCCGGGGTTTCGCTTTGCTCCTTTTGCTTCTAGAAAAGGCCCAAATGGCTCAATCCCCACCTTCTGGCCCGGGGCAGCCGCAGGGGTGAAGTGGTAGCCGGAGGGTCCCTCTCCAGAGCCCTGATTTCCCTGAGAAGGGGGAAATTTTGTGGGGGATGGAGTGGTGTGTGAGGAGGAGGAGGGCAAGGAAGGCTAAAGGAGGGTGTTGGCGGAAAGATTTTTATCCCCAGCGTGGTTTTGTCAGATTTTTTGGGCAGAACCTCCAGGATTTTGGGGTTCTTTTGATGGAGGATGAGGCAAAAATCCACGTTGAGCCGTGGGAATGAGGGCGACTCCTGGGAAAACGGGAGGAGGGAACTGGGGATGGGGGTGGGTGTCGCTCGGCCCCTTCTCCACAGCGTGTTTTTGGGTGGAGGGTCCCCCATATGGGCCAGAAACCCCCCCAAAGGCCCAGTGCTGTCCCAGTAAAGCACTGGTTTTGCTGACGTCCCAGGCCGTTGCCGGCCTCCCGCGTTCCACACAACATTCCGAGGCGGCGGTCGCTCGCTGGCCGTGGCTGTGGCAGCTTCCTACCGCTGTGGAGAGTGACATTCAGCAGTTGGATTGTTTTTTTGGGGAAACCCCCAAATTGTCCTGCCCGATGGGGCCCAAAAAGCCTCCAGTGGCCGAAGGGTAACGCTGGGGGTGGGAAGGGGCGGTGGAAGTTGGTGGCGGAAGACTGAGTGATGTTTTGCTGGGAAATAGGGACCGGTTTTGCCCCACCTCACCACGTTTTCCCTCTTTTTTAGCGTTTGTTGCGCCGTATCCATTCCCGACGTGCCTTCCTCCCCCTCCTCTTCCTCCCCCTCCTCTTCCTCCCCCTCCTCTTCCTCCCCCTCCTCTTCCTCCCCCCTCCTCTTCCTCCCCCTCCTCTTCCTCCCCCTCCTCTTCCTCCCCCTCCTCTTCCTCCCCCTCCTCTTCCTCCCCCTCCTCTTCCTCCCCCTCCTCTTCCTCCCCCTCCTCTTCCTCCCCCTCCTCTTCCTCCCCCTCCTCTTCCTCCCCCTCCTCTTCCTCCCCCTCCTCTTCCTCCCCCTCCTCTTCCTCCCCCTCCTCTTCCTCCCCTCCTCTTCCTCCCCTCCTCTTCCTCCCCCTCCTCTTCCTCCCCCTCCTCTTCCTCCCCCTCCTCTTCCTCCCCCTCCTCTTCCTCCCCCTCCTCTTCCTCCCCCTCCTCTTCCTCCCCCTCCTCTTCCTCCCCCTCCTCTTCCTCCCCCTCCTCTTCCTCCCCCTCCTCTTCCTCCCCCTCCTCTTCCTCCCCCTCCTCTTCCTCCCCCTCCTCTTCCTCCCCCTCCTCTTCCTCCCCCTCCTCTTCCTCCCCCTCCTCTTCCTCCCCCTCCTCTCCTCCCCTCCTCTTCCTCCCCCTTTCAGCCGCATCAATGTCGGGGAGCAGTTGCAGGCGGGCTGCCTGCCCTGCGGGACAGATCCCTCTTGGAAGAGGAGGACGAAGGAGCCTCCCTGGTTTGGAAGCCCTGGGGTGACATGGAAAGCAAGCCCGAGCCGCAGGAGAAAGGTTTCTCTTCAGGCTTTTCTTGTGGGAAAGGGGCAAATTCCACCTTTTCAGAGTTACTTGATAGGGCGTTTGGGTTCTCTCCCGTCTTGTCTTGGCCGCGTAGCGTTGGAGGGAAGGAGGTGGCTCGTTTTTGGGAGGAAAGTGGCTAGATAAGAGCCGATGGTGCTCTCGGGAGCATCTTCCCTGAGAAAGGG
>NW_027415325.1:0-25244 GCF_964106895.1 Numenius arquata
CTACGGAAGGAACCCTACGGGCCCCTACAGAACACTACTGGCTCCTGCGGTACTCTACAGGCCTCTAGGGAACCTACGAAGCTCTACGGAGCCCTCTGGATCCTTACGGAACAGTACGGGCCCCTTCAGACCTCTGCGGGCGCTTATGGAAACCTACAGGACCCTACGGAACTGTACGAGACTCTACAGGCCCCTAGGGAACACCACAGGCCCCTACGGAACCGTACGAGACTCTACAGGCCCCTAGGGAACACCACAGGCCCCTACGGAACCCTACACAACCCTCTGGAAACTTATGGAACCCTACAAGCTCCTACCAACCCCTGCGGGCACTTACACAACCCTACAGGCCCCTACGGAAATCTACGGGACTCTACGGGCCCCTAGGGAAGCCTACAGATTTTGATGGAACCCTACAAGCCCCTCTGGAACCCTACAGAATGCTCCAGGACCCGACAGCACTCTACAAGACCCTTAGCAACACAACGGAACCTCACTAAAACCCTATGGGCTCCTACAGAACACTGCAGGTGCCTACGGAACCCTACAGACCCCTACGGAATACTACCAGCCACTACGGAAACCTATGGCCCCTACGGAACTCTACGGAACCTGACAGAAACACTGTGGGCCCCTACAGGCCCTTGCGGGCACTTGCAGAACTCTGCAGGAACCCACGGAACTTTATGGAACCCTACCAGCCCCTACGGAAGCCTAAAGACCCTTGCAGGCAGTTACGGAACGGTACAGGGCCCTACGGAACTTTACCAGCCACTACGGAACTCTACGGGCCCCTACGGAACCCTGCAGAACCCTCCAGAACCTTACAGAATCCCACGGATTCCTACAGACGTCTGCGGGCACTTACTCAACCCTAGAGGCCCCTACGGAACACTGCCAGCCCCTACGGAAGGAACCCTACGGGCCCCGACAGAACACTACTGGCTCCTGCGGTACTCTACAGGCCTCTAGGGAACCTACGAAGCTCTACGGAGCCCTGTGGATCCTTACGGAACAGTACGGGCCCCTTCAGACCTCTGCGGGCGCTTATGGAAACCTACAGGACCCTACGGAACTGTACGAGACTCTACAGGCCCCTAGGGAACACCACAGGCCTCTATGGAACCGTACTAGACTCTACAGGCCCCTAGGGAGCACCAGCGGCCCCTACGGAACCCTACACAATCCTCCGGAAATATATGGCACCCTACAAGCTCCTACCACCCCCTGCGGGCACTTACACAACCCTACAGGTCCCTACGGAAATCTACGGGACTCTATGGGCCCCTAGGGAACCCTACAGATTTTGACGGAACCCTACGAGCCCCTCTGGAACCCTACAGAATACTCCAGGACCCGACAGCACTCTACAAGACCCTTAGCAACACAACGGAACCTCACTAAAACCCTATGGGCTCCTACAGAACACTGCAGGTGCCTACGGAACCCTACAGACCCCTACGGAATACTACCAGCCACTACGGAAACCTATGGCCCCTACGGAACTCTACGGAACCTGACAGAAACACTGTGGGCCCCTACAGGCCCTTGCGGGCACTTGCAGAACTCTGCAGGAACCCACGGAACTTTATGGAACCCTACCAGCCCCTACGGAAGCCTAAAGACCCTTGCAGGCAGTTACGGAACGGTACAGGGCCCTACGGAACTTTACCAGCCACTACGGAACTCTACGGGCCCCTACGGAACCCTGCAGAACCCTCCAGAACCTTACAGAATCCCACGGATTCCTACAGACGTCTGCGGGCACTTACTCAACCCTAGAGGCCCCTACGGAACACTGCCAGCCCCTACGGAAGGAACCCTACGGGCCCCGACAGAACACTACTGGCTCCTGCGGTACTCTACAGGCCTCTAGGGAACCTACGAAGCTCTACGGAGCCCTGTGGATCCTTACGGAACAGTACGGGCCCCTTCAGACCTCTGCGGGCGCTTATGGAAACCTACAGGACCCTACGGAACTGTACGAGACTCTACAGGCCCCTAGGGAACACCACAGGCCCCTACGGAACCCTACACAACCCTCTGGAAACTTATGGAACCCTACAAGCTCCTACCAACCCCTGCGGGCACTTACTCAACCCTACAGGCCCCTACGGAAATCTACGGGACTCTACGGGCCCCGAGGGAACCCTACAGATTTTGACGGAACCCTACGATCCCCTCTGGAACCCTACAGAATACTCCAGGACCCGACAGCACTCTATAAGACCCTTAGCAACACAACGGAACCTCACTAAAACCCTATGGGCTCCTACAGAACACTGCAGGTGCCTACGGAACCCTACAGACCCCTACGGAACCCTACAGACACCTGCGGGCACTTACAGAACCCTGCAGGCCCCTACGGAACCCTACAGGTCCATACAGAACCCCACAGGGCCCTACGGAACTTTACCAGCCACTACGGAACTCTACGGGCCCCTACGGAACCCTGCAGAACCCTCCAGAACCTTACAGAATCCCACGGATTCCTACAGACGTCTGCGGGCACTTACTCAACCCTAGAGGCCCCTACGGAACACTGCCAGCCCCTACGGAAGGAACCCTACGGGCCCCGACAGAACACTACTGGCTCCTGCGGTACTCTACAGGCCTCTAGGGAACCTACGAAGCTCTACGGAGCCCTGTGGATCCTTACGGAACAGTACGGGCCCCTTCAGACCTCTGCGGGCGCTTATGGAAACCTACAGGACCCTACGGAACTGTACGAGACTCTACAGGCCCCTAGGGAACACCACAGGCCCCTACGGAACCCTACACAACCCTCTGGAAACTTATGGAACCCTACAAGCTCCTACCAACCCCTGCGGGCACTTACTCAACCCTAGAGGCCCCTACGGAAATCTACGGGACTCTACGGGCCCCGAGGGAAGCCTACAGATTTTGACGGAACCCTACGATCCCCTCTGGAACCCTACAGAATACTCCAGGACCCGACAGCACTCTATAAGACCCTTAGCAACACAACGGAACCTCACTAAAACCCTATGGGCTCCTACAGAACACTGCAGGTGCCTACGGAACCCTACAGACCCCTACGGAACCCTACAGACACCTGCGGGCACTTACAGAACCCTGCAGGCCCCTACGGAACCCTACAGGTCCATACAGAACCCCACAGGACCCTACGGAACTTTACCAGCCACTACGGAACTCTACGGGCCCCTACGGAACCCTGCAGAACCCTCCAGAACCTTACAGAATCCCACGGATTCCTACAGACGTCTGCGGGCACTTACTCAACCCTAGAGGCCCCTACGGAACACTGCCAGCCCCTACGGAAGGAACCCTATGGGCTCCTACAGAACACTACTGGCTCCTGCGGTACTCTACAGGCCTCTAGGGAACCTACGAAGCTCTACGGAGCCCTGTGGATCCTTACGGAACAGTACGGGCCCCTTCAGACCTCTGCGGGCGCTTATGGAAACCTACAGGACCCTACGGAACTGTATGAGACTCTACAGGCCCCTAGGGAACACCACAGGCCCCTACGGAACCGTACGAGACTCTACAGGCCCCTAGGGAACACCAGCGGCCCCTACGGAACCCTACACAACCCTCCGGAAATATATGGCACCCTACAAGCTCCTACCACCCCCTGCGGGCACTTACACAACCCTACAGGTCCCTACGGAAATCTACGGGACTCTATGGGCCACTAGGGAACCCTACAGATTTTGACGGAACCCTACGAGCCCCTCTGGAACCCTACAGAATACTCCAGGACCCGACAGCACTCTACAAGACCCTTAGCAACACAACGGAACCTCACTAAAACCCTATGGGCTCCTACAGAACACTGCAGGTGCCTACGGAACCCTACAGACCCCTACGGAATACTACCAGCCACTACGGAAACCTATGGCCCCTACGGAACTCTACGGAACCTGACAGAAACACTGTGGGCCCCTACAGGCCCTTGCGGGCACTTGCAGAACTCTGCAGGAACCCACGGAACTTTATGGAACCCTACCAGCCCCTACGGAAGCCTAAAGACCCTTGCAGGCAGTTACGGAACGGTACAGGGCCCTACGGAACTTTACCAGCCACTACGGAACTCTACGGGCCCCTACGGAACCCTGCAGAACCCTCCAGAACCTTACAGAATCCCACGGATTCCTACAGACGTCTGCGGGCACTTACTCAACCCTAGAGGCCCCTACGGAACACTGCCAGCCCCTACGGAAGGAACCCTACGGGCCCCTACAGAACACTACTGGCTCCTGCGGTACTCTACAGGCCTCTAGGGAACCTACGAAGCTCTACGGAGCCCTCTGGATCCTTACGGAACAGTACGGGCCCCTTCAGACCTCTGCGGGCGCTTATGGAAACCTACAGGACCCTACGGAACTGTACGAGACTCTACAGGCCCCTAGGGAACACCACAGGCCCCTACGGAACCGTACGAGACTCTACAGGCCCCTAGGGAACACCACAGGCCCCTACGGAACCCTACACAACCCTCTGGAAACTTATGGAACCCTACAAGCTCCTACCAACCCCTGCGGGCACTTACACAACCCTACAGGCCCCTACGGAAATCTACGGGACTCTACGGGCCCCTAGGGAAGCCTACAGATTTTGATGGAACCCTACAAGCCCCTCTGGAACCCTACAGAATGCTCCAGGACCCGACAGCACTCTACAAGACCCTTAGCAACACAACGGAACCTCACTAAAACCCTATGGGCTCCTACAGAACACTGCAGGTGCCTACGGAACCCTACAGACCCCTACGGAATACTACCAGCCACTACGGAAACCTATGGCCCCTACGGAACTCTACGGAACCTGACAGAAACACTGTGGGCCCCTACAGGCCCTTGCGGGCACTTGCAGAACTCTGCAGGAACCCACGGAACTTTATGGAACCCTACCAGCCCCTACGGAAGCCTAAAGACCCTTGCAGGCAGTTACGGAACGGTACAGGGCCCTACGGAACTTTACCAGCCACTACGGAACTCTACGGGCCCCTACGGAACCCTGCAGAACCCTCCAGAACCTTACAGAATCCCACGGATTCCTACAGACGTCTGCGGGCACTTACTCAACCCTAGAGGCCCCTACGGAACACTGCCAGCCCCTACGGAAGGAACCCTATGGGCCCCTACAGAACACTACTGGCTCCTGCGGTACTCTACAGGCCTCTAGGGAACCTACGAAGCTCTACGGAGCCCTATGGATCCTTACGGAACAGTACGGGCCCCTTCAGACCTCTGCGGGCGCTTATGGAAACCTACAGGACCCTACGGAACTGTATGAGACTCTACAGGCCCCTAGGGAACACCACAGGCCTCTACGGAACCGTACTAGACTCTACAGGCCCCTAGGGAGCACCAGCGGCCCCTACGGAACCCTACACAACCCTCCGGAAATATATGGCACCCTACAAGCTCCTACCACCCCCTGCGGGCACTTACACAACCCTACAGGTCCCTACGGAAATCTACGGGACTCTATGGGCCCCTAGGGAACCCTACAGATTTTGACGGAACCCTACGAGCCCCTCTGGAACCCTACAGAATACTCCAGGACCCGACAGCACTCTACAAGACCCTTAGCAACACAACGGAACCTCACTAAAACCCTATGGGCTCCTACAGAACACTGCAGGTGCCTACGGAACCCTACAGACCCCTACGGAATACTACCAGCCACTACGGAAACCTATGGCCCCTACGGAACTCTACGGAACCTGACAGAAACACTGTGGGCCCCTACAGGCCCTTGCGGGCACTTGCAGAACTCTGCAGGAACCCACGGAACTTTATGGAACCCTACCAGCCCCTACGGAAGCCTAAAGACCCTTGCAGGCAGTTACGGAACGGTACAGGGCCCTACGGAACTTTACCAGCCACTACGGAACTCTACGGGCCCCTACGGAACCCTGCAGAACCCTCCAGAACCTTACAGAATCCCACGGATTCCTACAGACGTCTGCGGGCACTTACTCAACCCTAGAGGCCCCTACGGAACACTGCCAGCCCCTACGGAAGGAACCCTACGGGCCCCGACAGAACACTACTGGCTCCTGCGGTACTCTACAGGCCTCTAGGGAACCTACGAAGCTCTACGGAGCCCTGTGGATCCTTACGGAACAGTACGGGCCCCTTCAGACCTCTGCGGGCGCTTATGGAAACCTACAGGACCCTACGGAACTGTACGAGACTCTACAGGCCCCTAGGGAACACCACAGGCCCCTACGGAACCCTACACAACCCTCTGGAAACTTATGGAACCCTACAAGCTCCTACCAACCCCTGCGGGCACTTACTCAACCCTACAGGCCCCTACGGAAATCTACGGGACTCTACGGGCCCCGAGGGAACCCTACAGATTTTGATGGAACCCTACGATCCCCTCTGGAACCCTACAGAATACTCCAGGACCCGACAGCACTCTATAAGACCCTTAGCAGCACAACGGAACCTCACTAAAACCCTATGGGCTCCTACAGAACACTGCAGGTGCCTACGGAACCCTACAGACCCCTACGGAACCCTACAGACACCTGCGGGCACTTACAGAACCCTGCAGGCCCCTACGGAAGCCTACAGGTCCATACAGAACCCCACAGGGCCCTACGGAACTTTACCAGCCACTACGGAACTCTACGGGCCCCTACGGAACCCTGCAGAACCCTCCAGAACCTTACAGAATCCCACGGATTCCTACAGACGTCTGCGGGCACTTACTCAACCCTAGAGGCCCCTACGGAACACTGCCAGCCCCTACGGAAGGAACCCTACGGGCCCCTACAGAACACTACTGGCTCCTGCGGTACTCTACAGGCCTCTAGGGAACCTACGAAGCTCTACGGAGCCCTGTGGATCCTTACGGAACAGTACGGGCCCCTTCAGACCTCTGCGGGCGCTTATGGAAACCTACAGGACCCTACGGAACTGTACGAGACTCTACAGGCCCCTAGGGAACACCACAGGCCCCTACGGAACCGTACGAGACTCTACAGGCCCCTAGGGAACACCACAGGCCCCTACGGAACCCTACACAACCCTCTGGAAACTTATGGAACCCTACAAGCTCCTACCAACCCCTGCAGGCACTTACACAACCCTACAGGCCCCTACGGAAATCTACGGGACTCTATGCGCCCCTAGGGAACCCTACAGATTTTGACGGAACCCTACAAGCCTCTCTGGAACTTTACAGAATACTCCAGGACCCGACAGCACTCTACAAGACCCTTAGCAACACAACGGAACCTCACTAAAACCCTATGGGCTCCTACAGAACACTGCAGGTGCCTACGGAACCCTACAGACCCCTACGGAACCCTACAGACACCTGCGGGCACTTACAGAACCCTGCAGGCCTCTACGGAACCCTACAGGTCCATACAGAACCCCACAGGGCCCTACGGAACTTTACCAGCCACTACGGAACTCTACGGGCCCCTACGGAACCCTGCAGAACCCTCCAGAACCTTACAGAATCCCACGGATTCCTACAGACGTCTGCGGGCACTTACTCAACCCTAGAGGCCCCTACGGAACACTGCCAGCCCCTACGGAAGGAACCCTACGGGCCCCGACAGAACACTACTGGCTCCTGCGGTACTCTACAGGCCTCTAGGGAACCTACGAAGCTCTACGGAGCCCTGTGGATCCTTACGGAACAGTACGGGCCCCTTCAGACCTCTGCGGGCGCTTATGGAAACCTACAGGACCCTACGGAACTGTACGAGACTCTACAGGCCCCTAGGGAACACCACAGGCCCCTACGGAACCCTACACAACCCTCTGGAAACTTATGGAACCCTACAAGCTCCTACCAACCCCTGCGGGCACTTACTCAACCCTACAGGCCCCTACGGAAATCTACGGGACTCTACGGGCCCCGAGGGAACCCTACAGATTTTGATGGAACCCTACGATCCCCTCTGGAACCCTACAGAATACTCCAGGACCCGACAGCACTCTATAAGACCCTTAGCAGCACAACGGAACCTCACTAAAACCCTATGGGCTCCTACAGAACACTGCAGGTGCCTACGGAACCCTACAGACCCCTACGGAACCCTACAGACACCTGCGGGCACTTACAGAACCCTGCAGGCCCCTACGGAAGCCTACAGGTCCATACAGAACCCCACAGGGCCCTACGGAACTTTACCAGCCACTACGGAACTCTACGGGCCCCTACGGAACCCTGCAGAACCCTCCAGAACCTTACAGAATCCCACGGATTCCTACAGACGTCTGCGGGCACTTACTCAACCCTAGAGGCCCCTACGGAACACTGCCAGCCCCTACGGAAGGAACCCTACGGGCCCCTACAGAACACTACTGGCTCCTGCGGTACTCTACAGGCCTCTAGGGAACCTACGAAGCTCTACGGAGCCCTGTGGATCCTTACGGAACAGTACGGGCCCCTTCAGACCTCTGCGGGCGCTTATGGAAACCTACAGGACCCTACGGAACTGTACGAGACTCTACAGGCCCCTAGGGAACACCACAGGCCCCTACGGAACCGTACGAGACTCTACAGGCCCCTAGGGAACACCACAGGCCCCTACGGAACCCTACACAACCCTCTGGAAACTTATGGAACCCTACAAGCTCCTACCAACCCCTGCAGGCACTTACACAACCCTACAGGCCCCTACGGAAATCTACGGGACTCTATGCGCCCCTAGGGAACCCTACAGATTTTGACGGAACCCTACAAGCCTCTCTGGAACTTTACAGAATACTCCAGGACCCGACAGCACTCTACAAGACCCTTAGCAACACAACGGAACCTCACTAAAACCCTATGGGCTCCTACAGAACACTGCAGGTGCCTACGGAACCCTACAGACCCCTACGGAACCCTACAGACACCTGCGGGCACTTACAGAACCCTGCAGGCCTCTACGGAACCCTACAGGTCCATACAGAACCCCACAGGGCCCTACGGAACTTTACCAGCCACTACGGAACTCTACGGGCCCCTACGGAACCCTGCAGAACCCTCCAGAACCTTACAGAATCCCACGGATTCCTACAGACGTCTGCGGGCACTTACTCAACCCTAGAGGCCCCTACGGAACACTGCCAGCCCCTACGGAAGGAACCCTACGGGCCCCTACAGAACACTACTGGCTCCTGCGGTACTCTACAGATCTCTAGGGAACCTACGAAGCTCTACGGAGCCCTATGGATCCTTACGGAACAGTACGGGCCCCTTCAGACCTCTGCGGGCGCTTATGGAAACCTACAGGCCCCTACGGAACTGTATGAGACTCTACAGGCCCCTAGGGAACACCACAGGCCTCTACGGAACCGTACGAGACTCTACAGGCCCCTAGGGAACACCAGCGGCCCCTACGGAACCCTACACAACCCTCCGGATATATATGGCACCCTACAAGCTCCTACCACCCCCTGCGGGCACTTACACAACCCTACAGGTCCCTACGGAAATCTACGGGACTCTATGGGCCACTAGGGAACCCTACAGATTTTGACGGAACCCTACGAGCCCCTCTGGAACCCTACAGAATACTCCAGGACCCGACAGCACTCTACAAGACCCTTAGCAACACAACGGAACCTCACTAAAACCCTATGGGCTCCTACAGAACACTGCAGGTGCCTACGGAACCCTACAGACCCCTACGGAATACTACCAGCCACTACGGAAACCTATGGCCCCTACGGAACTCTACGGAACATGACAGAAACACTGTGGGCCCCTACAGGCCCTTGCGGGCACTTGCAGAACTCTGCAGGAACCCACGGAACTTTATGGAACCCTACCAGCCCCTACGGAAGCCTAAAGACCCTTGCAGGCAGTTACGGAACGGTACAGGGCCCTACGGAACTTTACCAGCCACTACGGAACTCTACGGGCCCCTACGGAACCCTGCAGAACCCTCCAGAACCTTACAGAATCCCACGGATTCCTACAGACGTCTGCGGGCACTTACTCAACCCTAGAGGCCCCTACGGAACACTGCCAGCCCCTACGGAAGGAACCCTATGGGCCCCTACAGAACACTACTGGCTCCTGCGGTACTCTACAGGCCTCTAGGGAACCTACGAAGCTCTACGGAGCCCTATGGATCCTTACGGAACAGTACGGGCCCCTTCAGACCTCTGCGGGCGCTTATGGAAACCTACAGGACCCTACGGAACTGTATGAGACTCTACAGGCCCCTAGGGAACACCACAGGCCCCTACGGAACCGTACGAGACTCTACAGGCCCCTAGGGAACACCAGCGGCCCCTACGGAACCCTACACAACCCTCCGGAAATATATGGCACCCTACAAGCTCCTACCACCCCCTGCGGGCACTTACACAACCCTACAGGTCCCTACGGAAATCTACGGGACTCTATGGGCCACTAGGGAACCCTACAGATTTTGACGGAACCCTACGAGCCCCTCTGGAACCCTACAGAATACTCCAGGACCCGACAGCACTCTACAAGACCCTTAGCAACACAACGGAACCTCACTAAAACCCTATGGGCTCCTACAGAACACTGCAGGTGCCTACGGAACCCTACAGACCCCTACGGAATACTACCAGCCACTACGGAAACCTATGGCCCCTACGGAACTCTACGGAACCTGACAGAAACACTGTGGGCCCCTACAGGCCCTTGCGGGCACTTGCAGACCTCTGCAGGAACCCACGGAACTTTATGGAAACCTACCAGCCCCTACAGAAGCCTAAAGACCCTTGCAGGCAGTTACGGAACGGTACAGGGCCCTACGGAACTTTACCAGCAACTACGGAACTCTACGGGCCCCTACGGAACCCTGCAGAACGCTCCGGAACCTTACAGAATCCCACAGACTCCTACAGACTCCTGCGGGCACTTACTCAACCCTAGAGGCCCCTACGGAAATCTACGGGACTCTACGGGCCCCGAGGGAAGCCTACAGATTTTGACGGAACCCTACGATCCCCTCTGGAACCCTACAGAATACTCCAGGACCCGACAGCACTCTATAAGACCCTTAGCAACACAACGGAACCTCACTAAAACCCTATGGGCTCCTACAGAACACTGCAGGTGCCTACGGAACCCTACAGACCCCTACGGAACCCTACAGACACCTGCGGGCACTTACAGAACCCTGCAGGCCCCTACGGAACCCTACAGGTCCATACAGAACCCCACAGGACCCTACGGAACTTTACCAGCCACTACGGAACTCTACGGGCCCCTACGGAACCCTGCAGAACCCTCCAGAACCTTACAGAATCCCACGGATTCCTACAGACGTCTGCGGGCACTTACTCAACCCTAGAGGCCCCTACGGAACACTGCCAGCCCCTACGGAAGGAACCCTATGGGCTCCTACAGAACACTACTGGCTCCTGCGGTACTCTACAGGCCTCTAGGGAACCTACGAAGCTCTACGGAGCCCTATGGATCCTTACGGAACAGTACGGGCCCCTTCAGACCTCTGCGGGCGCTTATGGAAACCTACAGGACCCTATGGAACTGTACGAGACTCTACAGGCCCCTAGGGAACACCACAGGCCTCTACGGAACCGTACGAGACTCTACAGGCCCCTAGGGAACACCAGCGGCCCCTACGGAACCCTACACAACCCTCTGGAAACTTATGGAACCCTACAAGCTCCTACCAACCCCTGCGGGCACTTACACAACCCTACAGGCCCCTACGGAAATCTACAGGACTCTACGGGCCCCTAGGGAACCCTACAGATTTTGATGGAACCCTACGAGCCCCTCTGGAACCCTACAGAATACTCCAGGACCCGACAGCACTCTACAAGACCCTTAGCAACAAAACGGAACCTCACTAAAACCCTATGGGCTCCTACAGAACACTGCAGGTGCCTACGGAACCCTACAGACCCCTACGGAATACTACCAGCCACTACGGAAACCTATGGCCCCTACGGAACTCTACGGAACCTGACAGAAACACTGTGGGCCCCTACAGGCCCTTGCGGGCACTTGCAGAACTCTGCAGGAACCCACGGAACTTTATGGAACCCTACCAGCCCCTACGGAAGCCTAAAGACCCTTGCAGGCAGTTACGGAACGGTACAGGGCCCTACGGAACTTTACCAGCCACTACGGAACTCTACGGGCCCCTACGGAACCCTGCAGAACCCTCCAGAACCTTACAGAATCCCACGGATTCCTACAGACGTCTGCGGGCACTTACTCAACCCTAGAGGCCCCTACGGAACACTGCCAGCCCCTACGGAAGGAACCCTATGGGCCCCGACAGAACACTACTGGCTCCTGCGGTACTCTACAGGCCTCTAGGGAACCTACGAAGCTCTACGGAGCCCTGTGGATCCTTACGGAACAGTACGGGCCCCTTCAGACCTCTGCGGGCGCTTATGGAAACCTACAGGACCCTACGGAACTGTACGAGACTCTACAGGCCCCTAGGGAACACCACAGGCCCCTACGGAACCCTACACAACCCTCTGGAAACTTATGGAACCCTACAAGCTCCTACCAACCCCTGCGGGCACTTACTCAACCCTAGAGGCCCCTACGGAAATCTACGGGACTCTACGGGCCCCGAGGGAAGCCTACAGATTTCGACGGAACCCTACGATCCCCTCTGGAACCCTACAGAATACTCCAGGACCCGACAGCACTCTATAAGACCCTTAGCAACACAACGGAACCTCACTAAAACCCTATGGGCTCCTACAGAACACTGCAGGTGCCTACGGAACCCTACAGACCCCTGCGGAACCCTACAGACACCTGCGGGCACTTACAGAACCCTGCAGGCCCCTACGGAACCCTACAGGTCCATACAGAACCCCACAGGACCCTACGGAACTTTACCAGCCACTACGGAACTCTACGGGCCCCTACGGAACCCTGCAGAACCCTCCAGAACCTTACAGAATCCCACGGATTCCTACAGACGTCTGCGGGCACTTACTCAACCCTAGAGGCCCCTACGGAACACTGCCAGCCCCTACGGAAGGAACCCTATGGGCCCCTACAGAACACTACTGGCTCCTGCGGTACTCTACAGGCCTCTAGGGAACCTACGAAGCTCTACGGAGCCCTGTGGATCCTTACGGAACAGTACGGGCCCCTTCAGACCTCTGCGGGCGCTTATGGAAACCTACAGGACCCTACGGAACTGTATGAGACTCTACAGGCCCCTAGGGAACACCACAGGCCCCTACGGAACCGTACGAGACTCTACAGGCCCCTAGGGAACACCAGCGGCCCCTACGGAACCCTACACAACCCTCCGGAAATATATGGCACCCTACAAGCTCCTACCACCCCCTGCGGGCACTTACACAACCCTACAGGTCCCTACGGAAATCTACGGGACTCTATGGGCCACTAGGGAACCCTACAGATTTTGACGGAACCCTACGAGCCCCTCTGGAACCCTACAGAATACTCCAGGACCCGACAGCACTCTACAAGACCCTTAGCAACACAACGGAACCTCACTAAAACCCTATGGGCTCCTACAGAACACTGCAGGTGCCTACGGAACCCTACAGACCCCTACGGAATACTACCAGCCACTACGGAAACCTATGGCCCCTACGGAACTCTACGGAACCTGACAGAAACACTGTGGGCCCCTACAGGCCCTTGCGGGCACTTGCAGAACTCTGCAGGAACCCACGGAACTTTATGGAACCCTACCAGCCCCTACGGAAGCCTAAAGACCCTTGCAGGCAGTTACGGAACGGTACAGGGCCCTACGGAACTTTACCAGCCACTACGGAACTCTACGGGCCCCTACGGAACCCTGCAGAACCCTCCAGAACCTTACAGAATCCCACAGACGTCTGCGGGCACTTACTCAACCCTAGAGGCCCCTACGGAACACTGCCAGCCCCTACGGAAGGAACCCTACGGGCCCCTACAGAACACTACTGGCTCCTGCGGTACTCTACAGGCCTCTAGGGAACCTACGAAGCTCTACGGAGCCCTCTGGATCCTTACGGAACAGTACGGGCCCCTTCAGACCTCTGCGGGCGCTTATGGAAACCTACAGGACCCTACGGAACTGTACGAGACTCTACAGGCCCCTAGGGAACACCACAGGCCCCTACGGAACCGTACGAGACTCTACAGGCCCCTAGGGAACACCACAGGCCCCTACGGAACCCTACACAACCCTCTGGAAACTTATGGAACCCTACAAGCTCCTACCAACCCCTGCGGGCACTTACACAACCCTACAGGCCCCTACGGAAATCTACGGGACTCTACGGGCCCCTAGGGAAGCCTACAGATTTTGATGGAACCCTACAAGCCCCTCTGGAACCCTACAGAATGCTCCAGGACCCGACAGCACTCTACAAGACCCTTAGCAACACAACGGAACCTCACTAAAACCCTATGGGCTCCTACAGAACACTGCAGGTGCCTACGGAACCCTACAGACCCCTACGGAATACTACCAGCCACTACGGAAACCTATGGCCCCTACGGAACTCTACGGAACCTGACAGAAACACTGTGGGCCCCTACAGGCCCTTGCGGGCACTTGCAGAACTCTGCAGGAACCCACGGAACTTTATGGAACCCTACCAGCCCCTACGGAAGCCTAAAGACCCTTGCAGGCAGTTACGGAACGGTACAGGGCCCTACGGAACTTTACCAGCCACTACGGAACTCTACGGGCCCCTACGGAACCCTGCAGAACCCTCCAGAACCTTACAGAATCCCACGGATTCCTACAGACGTCTGCGGGCACTTACTCAACCCTAGAGGCCCCTACGGAACACTGCCAGCCCCTACGGAAGGAACCCTATGGGCCCCTACAGAACACTACTGGCTCCTGCGGTACTCTACAGGCCTCTAGGGAACCTACGAAGCTCTACGGAGCCCTGTGGATCCTTACGGAACAGTACGGGCCCCTTCAGACCTCTGCGGGCGCTTATGGAAACCTACAGGACCCTACGGAACTGTACGAGACTCTACAGGCCCCTAGGGAACACCACAGGCCTCTACGGAACCGTACTAGACTCTACAGGCCCCTAGGGAGCACCAGCGGCCCCTACGGAACCCTACACAACCCTCCGGAAATATATGGCACCCTACAAGCTCCTACCACCCCCTGCGGGCACTTACACAACCCTACAGGTCCCTACGGAAATCTACGGGACTCATGGGCCCCTAGGGAACCCTACAGATTTTGACGGAACCCTACGAGCCCCTCTGGAACCCTACAGAATACTCCAGGACCCGACAGCACTCTACAAGACCCTTAGCAACAAAACGGAACCTCACTAAAACCCTATGGGCTCCTACAGAACACTGCAGGTGCCTACGGAACCCTACAGACCCCTACGGAATACTACCAGCCACTACGGAAACCTATGGCCCCTACGGAACTCTACGGAACCTGACAGAAACACTGTGGGCCCCTACAGGCCCTTGCGGGCACTTGCAGAACTCTGCAGGAACCCACGGAACTTTATGGAACCCTACCAGCCCCTACGGAAGCCTAAAGACCCTTGCAGGCAGTTACGGAACGGTACAGGGCCCTACGGAACTTTACCAGCCACTACGGAACTCTACGGGCCCCTACGGAACCCTGCAGAACCCTCCAGAACCTTACAGAATCCCACGGATTCCTACAGACGTCTGCGGGCACTTACTCAACCCTAGAGGCCCCTACGGAACACTGCCAGCCCCTACGGAAGGAACCCTACGGGCCCCGACAGAACACTACTGGCTCCTGCGGTACTCTACAGGCCTCTAGGGAACCTACGAAGCTCTACGGAGCCCTGTGGATCCTTACGGAACAGTACGGGCCCCTTCAGACCTCTGCGGGCGCTTATGGAAACCTACAGGACCCTACGGAACTGTACGAGACTCTACAGGCCCCTAGGGAACACCACAGGCCCCTACGGAACCCTACACAACCCTCTGGAAACTTATGGAACCCTACAAGCTCCTACCAACCCCTGCGGGCACTTACTCAACCCTAGAGGCCCCTACGGAAATCTACGGGACTCTACGGGCCCCGAGGGAAGCCTACAGATTTTGACGGAACCCTACGATCCCCTCTGGAACCCTACAGAATACTCCAGGACCCGACAGCACTCTATAAGACCCTTAGCAACACAACGGAACCTCACTAAAACCCTATGGGCTCCTACAGAACACTGCAGGTGCCTACGGAACCCTACAGACCCCTACGGAACCCTACAGACACCTGCGGGCACTTACAGAACCCTGCAGGCCCCTACGGAACCCTACAGGTCCATACAGAACCCCACAGGACCCTACGGAACTTTACCAGCCACTACGGAACTCTACGGGCCCCTACGGAACCCTGCAGAACCCTCCAGAACCTTACAGAATCCCACGGATTCCTACAGACGTCTGCGGGCACTTACTCAACCCTAGAGGCCCCTACGGAACACTGCCAGCCCCTACGGAAGGAACCCTATGGGCCCCTACAGAACACTACTGGCTCCTGCGGTACTCTACAGGCCTCTAGGGAACCTACGAAGCTCTACGGAGCCCTGTGGATCCTTACGGAACAGTACGGGCCCCTTCAGACCTCTGCGGGCGCTTATGGAAACCTACAGGACCCTACGGAACTGTATGAGACTCTACAGGCCCCTAGGGAACACCACAGGCCCCTACGGAACCGTACGAGACTCTACAGGCCCCTAGGGAACACCAGCGGCCCCTACGGAACCCTACACAACCCTCCGGAAATATATGGCACCCTACAAGCTCCTACCACCCCCTGCGGGCACTTACACAACCCTACAGGTCCCTACGGAAATCTACGGGACTCTATGGGCCACTAGGGAACCCTACAGATTTTGACGGAACCCTACGAGCCCCTCTGGAACCCTACAGAATACTCCAGGACCCGACAGCACTCTACAAGACCCTTAGCAACACAACGGAACCTCACTAAAACCCTATGGGCTCCTACAGAACACTGCAGGTGCCTACGGAACCCTACAGACCCCTACGGAATACTACCAGCCACTACGGAAACCTATGGCCCCTACGGAACTCTACGGAACCTGACAGAAACACTGTGGGCCCCTACAGGCCCTTGCGGGCACTTGCAGAACTCTGCAGGAACCCACGGAACTTTATGGAACCCTACCAGCCCCTACGGAAGCCTAAAGACCCTTGCAGGCAGTTACGGAACGGTACAGGGCCCTACGGAACTTTACCAGCCACTACGGAACTCTACGGGCCCCTACGGAACCCTGCAGAACCCTCCAGAACCTTACAGAATCCCACAGACGTCTGCGGGCACTTACTCAACCCTAGAGGCCCCTACGGAACACTGCCAGCCCCTACGGAAGGAACCCTACGGGCCCCTACAGAACACTACTGGCTCCTGCGGTACTCTACAGGCCTCTAGGGAACCTACGAAGCTCTACGGAGCCCTGTGGATCCTTACGGAACAGTACGGGCCCCTTCAGACCTCTGCGGGCGCTTATGGAAACCTACAGGACCCTACGGAACTGTACGAGACTCTACAGGCCCCTAGGGAACACCACAGGCCCCTACGGAACCGTACGAGACTCTACAGGCCCCTAGGGAACACCACAGGCCCCTACGGAACCCTACACAACCCTCTGGAAACTTATGGAACCCTACAAGCTCCTACCAACCCCTGCGGGCACTTACACAACCCTACAGGCCCCTACGGAAATCTACGGGACTCTACGGGCCCCTAGGGAAGCCTACAGATTTTGATGGAACCCTACAAGCCCCTCTGGAACCCTACAGAATGCTCCAGGACCCGACAGCACTCTACAAGACCCTTAGCAACACAACGGAACCTCACTAAAACCCTATGGGCTCCTACAGAACACTGCAGGTGCCTACGGAACCCTACAGACCCCTACGGAATACTACCAGCCACTACGGAAACCTATGGCCCCTACGGAACTCTACGGAACCTGACAGAAACACTGTGGGCCCCTACAGGCCCTTGCGGGCACTTGCAGAACTCTGCAGGAACCCACGGAACTTTATGGAACCCTACCAGCCCCTACGGAAGCCTAAAGACCCTTGCAGGCAGTTACGGAACGGTACAGGGCCCTACGGAACTTTACCAGCCACTACGGAACTCTACGGGCCCCTACGGAACCCTGCAGAACCCTCCAGAACCTTACAGAATCCCACGGATTCCTACAGACGTCTGCGGGCACTTACTCAACCCTAGAGGCCCCTACGGAACACTGCCAGCCCCTACGGAAGGAACCCTATGGGCCCCTACAGAACACTACTGGCTCCTGCGGTACTCTACAGGCCTCTAGGGAACCTACGAAGCTCTACGGAGCCCTCTGGATCCTTACGGAACAGTACGGGCCCCTTCAGACCTCTGCGGGCGCTTATGGAAACCTACAGGACCCTACGGAACTGTACGAGACTCTACAGGCCCCTAGGGAACACCACAGGCCTCTACGGAACCGTACTAGACTCTACAGGCCCCTAGGGAGCACCAGCGGCCCCTACGGAACCCTACACAACCCTCCGGAAATATATGGCACCCTACAAGCTCCTACCACCCCCTGCGGGCACTTACACAACCCTACAGGTCCCTACGGAAATCTACGGGACTCTATGGGCCCCTAGGGAACCCTACAGATTTTGACGGAACCCTACGAGCCCCTCTGGAACCCTACAGAATACTCCAGGACCCGACAGCACTCTACAAGACCCTTAGCAACACAACGGAACCTCACTAAAACCCTATGGGCTCCTACAGAACACTGCAGGTGCCTACGGAACCCTACAGACCCCTACGGAATACTACCAGCCACTACGGAAACCTATGGCCCCTACGGAACTCTACGGAACCTGACAGAAACACTGTGGGCCCCTACAGGCCCTTGCGGGCACTTGCAGAACTCTGCAGGAACCCACGGAACTTTATGGAACCCTACCAGCCCCTACGGAAGCCTAAAGACCCTTGCAGGCAGTTACGGAACGGTACAGGGCCCTACGGAACTTTACCAGCCACTACGGAACTCTACGGGCCCCTACGGAACCCTGCAGAACCCTCCAGAACCTTACAGAATCCCACGGATTCCTACAGACGTCTGCGGGCACTTACTCAACCCTAGAGGCCCCTACGGAACACTGCCAGCCCCTACGGAAGGAACCCTACGGGCCCCGACAGAACACTACTGGCTCCTGCGGTACTCTACAGGCCTCTAGGGAACCTACGAAGCTCTACGGAGCCCTGTGGATCCTTACGGAACAGTACGGGCCCCTTCAGACCTCTGCGGGCGCTTATGGAAACCTACAGGACCCTACGGAACTGTATGAGACTCTACAGGCCCCTAGGGAACACCACAGGCCCCTACGGAACCCTACACAACCCTCTGGAAACTTATGGAACCCTACAAGCTCCTACCAACCCCTGCGGGCACTTACTCAACCCTACAGGCCCCTACGGAAATCTACGGGACTCTACGGGCCCCGAGGGAAGCCTACAGATTTTGACGGAACCCTACGATCCCCTCTGGAACCCTACAGAATACTCCAGGACCCGACAGCACTCTATAAGACCCTTAGCAACACAACGGAACCTCACTAAAACCCTATGGGCTCCTACAGAACACTGCAGGTGCCTACGGAACCCTACAGACCCCTACGGAACCCTACAGACACCTGCGGGCACTTACAGAACCCTGCAGGCCCCTACGGAACCCTACAGGTCCATACAGAACCCCACAGGACCCTACGGAACTTTACCAGCCACTACGGAACTCTACGGGCCCCTACGGAACCCTGCAGAACCCTCCGGAACCTTACAGAATCCCACGGATTCCTACAGACGTCTGCGGGCACTTACTCAACCCTAGAGGCCCCTACGGAACACTGCCAGCCCCTACGGAAGGAACCCTATGGGCCCCTACAGAACACTACTGGCTCCTGCGGTACTCTACAGGCCTCTAGGGAACCTACGAAGCTCTACGGAGCCCTGTGGATCCTTACGGAACAGTACGGGCCCCTTCAGACCTCTGCGGGCGCTTATGGAAACCTACAGGACCCTACGGAACTGTATGAGACTCTACAGGCCCCTAGGGAACACCACAGGCCCCTACGGAACCGTACGAGACTCTACAGGCCCCTAGGGAACACCAGCGGCCCCTACGGAACCCTACACAACCCTCCGGAAATATATGGCACCCTACAAGCTCCTACCACCCCCTGCGGGCACTTACACAACCCTACAGGTCCCTACGGAAATCTACGGGACTCTATGGGCCACTAGGGAACCCTACAGATTTTGACGGAACCCTACGAGCCCCTCTGGAACCCTACAGAATACTCCAGGACCCGACAGCACTCTACAAGACCCTTAGCAACACAACGGAACCTCACTAAAACCCTATGGGCTCCTACAGAACACTGCAGGTGCCTACGGAACCCTACAGACCCCTACGGAATACTACCAGCCACTACGGAAACCTATGGCCCCTACGGAACTCTACGGAACCTGACAGAAACACTGTGGGCCCCTACAGGCCCTTGCGGGCACTTGCAGAACTCTGCAGGAACCCACGGAACTTTATGGAACCCTACCAGCCCCTACGGAAGCCTAAAGACCCTTGCAGGCAGTTACGGAACGGTACAGGGCCCTACGGAACTTTACCAGCCACTACGGAACTCTACGGGCCCCTACGGAACCCTGCAGAACCCTCCAGAACCTTACAGAATCCCACAGACGTCTGCGGGCACTTACTCAACCCTAGAGGCCCCTACGGAACACTGCCAGCCCCTACGGAAGGAACCCTACGGGCCCCTACAGAACACTACTGGCTCCTGCGGTACTCTACAGGCCTCTAGGGAACCTACGAAGCTCTACGGAGCCCTCTGGATCCTTACGGAACAGTACGGGCCCCTTCAGACCTCTGCGGGCGCTTATGGAAACCTACAGGACCCTACGGAACTGTACGAGACTCTACAGGCCCCTAGGGAACACCACAGGCCCCTACGGAACCGTACGAGACTCTACAGGCCCCTAGGGAACACCACAGGCCCCTACGGAACCCTACACAACCCTCTGGAAACTTATGGAACCCTACAAGCTCCTACCAACCCCTGCGGGCACTTACACAACCCTACAGGCCCCTACGGAAATCTACGGGACTCTACGGGCCCCTAGGGAAGCCTACAGATTTTGATGGAACCCTACAAGCCCCTCTGGAACCCTACAGAATGCTCCAGGACCCGACAGCACTCTACAAGACCCTTAGCAACACAACGGAACCTCACTAAAACCCTATGGGCTCCTACAGAACACTGCAGGTGCCTACGGAACCCTACAGACCCCTACGGAATACTACCAGCCACTACGGAAACCTATGGCCCCTACGGAACTCTACGGAACCTGACAGAAACACTGTGGGCCCCTACAGGCCCTTGCGGGCACTTGCAGAACTCTGCAGGAACCCACGGAACTTTATGGAACCCTACCAGCCCCTACGGAAGCCTAAAGACCCTTGCAGGCAGTTACGGAACGGTACAGGGCCCTACGGAACTTTACCAGCCACTACGGAACTCTACGGGCCCCTACGGAACCCTGCAGAACCCTCCAGAACCTTACAGAATCCCACGGATTCCTACAGACGTCTGCGGGCACTTACTCAACCCTAGAGGCCCCTACGGAACACTGCCAGCCCCTACGGAAGGAACCCTATGGGCCCCTACAGAACACTACTGGCTCCTGCGGTACTCTACAGGCCTCTAGGGAACCTACGAAGCTCTACGGAGCCCTCTGGATCCTTACGGAACAGTACGGGCCCCTTCAGACCTCTGCGGGCGCTTATGGAAACCTACAGGACCCTACGGAACTGTACGAGACTCTACAGGCCCCTAGGGAACACCACAGGCCTCTACGGAACCGTACTAGACTCTACAGGCCCCTAGGGAGCACCAGCGGCCCCTACGGAACCCTACACAACCCTCCGGAAATATATGGCACCCTACAAGCTCCTACCACCCCCTGCGGGCACTTACACAACCCTACAGGTCCCTACGGAAATCTACGGGACTCTATGGGCCACTAGGGAACCCTACAGATTTTGACGGAACCCTACGAGCCCCTCTGGAACCCTACAGAATACTCCAGGACCCGACAGCACTCTACAAGACCCTTAGCAACACAACGGAACCTCACTAAAACCCTATGGGCTCCTACAGAACACTGCAGGTGCCTACGGAACCCTACAGACCCCTACGGAATACTACCAGCCACTACGGAAACCTATGGCCCCTACGGAACTCTACGGAACCTGACAGAAACACTGTGGGCCCCTACAGGCCCTTGCGGGCACTTGCAGAACTCTGCAGGAACCCACGGAACTTTATGGAACCCTACCAGCCCCTACGGAAGCCTAAAGACCCTTGCAGGCAGTTACGGAACGGTACAGGGCCCTACGGAACTTTACCAGCCACTACGGAACTCTACGGGCCCCTACGGAACCCTGCAGAACCCTCCAGAACCTTACAGAATCCCACGGATTCCTACAGACGTCTGCGGGCACTTACTCAACCCTAGAGGCCCCTACGGAACACTGCCAGCCCCTACGGAAGGAACCCTACGGGCCCCGACAGAACACTACTGGCTCCTGCGGTACTCTACAGGCCTCTAGGGAACCTACGAAGCTCTACGGAGCCCTGTGGATCCTTACGGAACAGTACGGGCCCCTTCAGACCTCTGCGGGCGCTTATGGAAACCTACAGGACCCTACGGAACTGTACGAGACTCTACAGGCCCCTAGGGAACACCACAGGCCCCTACGGAACCCTACACAACCCTCTGGAAACTTATGGAACCCTACAAGCTCCTACCAACCCCTGCGGGCACTTACTCAACCCTAGAGGCCCCTACGGAAATCTACGGGACTCTACGGGCCCCGAGGGAAGCCTACAGATTTTGACGGAACCCTACGATCCCCTCTGGAACCCTACAGAATACTCCAGGACCCGACAGCACTCTATAAGACCCTTAGCAACACAACGGAACCTCACTAAAACCCTATGGGCTCCTACAGAACACTGCAGGTGCCTACGGAACCCTACAGACCCCTACGGAACCCTACAGACACCTGCGGGCACTTACAGAACCCTGCAGGCCCCTACGGAACCCTACAGGTCCATACAGAACCCCACAGGACCCTACGGAACTTTACCAGCCACTACGGAACTCTACGGGCCCCTACGGAACCCTGCAGAACCCTCCAGAACCTTACAGAATCCCACGGATTCCTACAGACGTCTGCGGGCACTTACTCAACCCTAGAGGCCCCTACGGAACACTGCCAGCCCCTACGGAAGGAACCCTATGGGCCCCTACAGAACACTACTGGCTCCTGCGGTACTCTACAGGCCTCTAGGGAACCTACGAAGCTCTACGGAGCCCTGTGGATCCTTACGGAACAGTACGGGCCCCTTCAGACCTCTGCGGGCGCTTATGGAAACCTACAGGACCCTACGGAACTGTATGAGACTCTACAGGCCCCTAGGGAACACCACAGGCCCCTACGGAACCGTACGAGACTCTACAGGCCCCTAGGGAACACCAGCGGCCCCTACGGAACCCTACACAACCCTCCGGAAATATATGGCACCCTACAAGCTCCTACCACCCCCTGCGGGCACTTACACAACCCTACAGGTCCCTACGGAAATCTACGGGACTCTATGGGCCACTAGGGAACCCTACAGATTTTGACGGAACCCTACGAGCCCCTCTGGAACCCTACAGAATACTCCAGGACCCGACAGCACTCTACAAGACCCTTAGCAACACAACGGAACCTCACTAAAACCCTATGGGCTCCTACAGAACACTGCAGGTGCCTACGGAACCCTACAGACCCCTACGGAATACTACCAGCCACTACGGAAACCTATGGCCCCTACGGAACTCTACGGAACCTGACAGAAACACTGTGGGCCCCTACAGGCCCTTGCGGGCACTTGCAGAACTCTGCAGGAACCCACGGAACTTTATGGAACCCTACCAGCCCCTACGGAAGCCTAAAGACCCTTGCAGGCAGTTACGGAACGGTACAGGGCCCTACGGAACTTTACCAGCCACTACGGAACTCTACGGGCCCCTACGGAACCCTGCAGAACCCTCCAGAACCTTACAGAATCCCACAGACGTCTGCGGGCACTTACTCAACCCTAGAGGCCCCTACGGAACACTGCCAGCCCCTACGGAAGGAACCCTACGGGCCCCTACAGAACACTACTGGCTCCTGCGGTACTCTACAGGCCTCTAGGGAACCTACGAAGCTCTACGGAGCCCTGTGGATCCTTACGGAACAGTACGGGCCCCTTCAGACCTCTGCGGGCGCTTATGGAAACCTACAGGACCCTACGGAACTGTACGAGACTCTACAGGCCCCTAGGGAACACCACAGGCCCCTACGGAACCGTACGAGACTCTACAGGCCCCTAGGGAACACCACAGGCCCCTACGGAACCCTACACAACCCTCTGGAAACTTATGGAACCCTACAAGCTCCTACCAACCCCTGCGGGCACTTACACAACCCTACAGGCCCCTACGGAAATCTACGGGACTCTACGGGCCCCTAGGGAAGCCTACAGATTTTGATGGAACCCTACAAGCCCCTCTGGAACCCTACAGAATGCTCCAGGACCCGACAGCACTCTACAAGACCCTTAGCAACACAACGGAACCTCACTAAAACCCTATGGGCTCCTACAGAACACTGCAGGTGCCTACGGAACCCTACAGACCCCTACGGAATACTACCAGCCACTACGGAAACCTATGGCCCCTACGGAACTCTACGGAACCTGACAGAAACACTGTGGGCCCCTACAGGCCCTTGCGGGCACTTGCAGAACTCTGCAGGAACCCACGGAACTTTATGGAACCCTACCAGCCCCTACGGAAGCCTAAAGACCCTTGCAGGCAGTTACGGAACGGTACAGGGCCCTACGGAACTTTACCAGCCACTACGGAACTCTACGGGCCCCTACGGAACCCTGCAGAACCCTCCAGAACCTTACAGAATCCCACGGATTCCTACAGACGTCTGCGGGCACTTACTCAACCCTAGAGGCCCCTACGGAACACTGCCAGCCCCTACGGAAGGAACCCTATGGGCCCCTACAGAACACTACTGGCTCCTGCGGTACTCTACAGGCCTCTAGGGAACCTACGAAGCTCTACGGAGCCCTATGGATCCTTACGGAACAGTACGGGCCCCTTCAGACCTCTGCGGGCGCTTATG
>NW_027415326.1:0-27305 GCF_964106895.1 Numenius arquata
GGGACGCCCTTCAGACCTCTGCGGGCGCTTATGGAAACCTACAGGACCCTACGGAACTGTACGAGACTCTAGCAGGCCCCTAGGGAACACCTACAGGCCCCTACGGAACGGTACGAGACTCTACAGGCCCCTAGGGAAACACCACAGACCCTACGGAACCCTACACAACCCTCTGGAAACATATGGCACCCTACAAGCTCCTACCAACCCCTGCGGGCACTTACACAACCCTACAGGCCCCTACGGAAATCTACGGGACTCTATGGCCCCCTAGGGAAGCCTACAGATTTCGACGGAACCCTACGAGCCCCTCTGGAACCCTACAGAATACTCCAGGACCCGACAGCACTCTACAAGACCCTTAGCGACACAACGGAACCTCACTAAAACCCTATGGGCTCCTACAGAACACTGCAGGTGCCTACGGAACCCTACAGTCCCCTACGGAATACTACCAGCCACTACGGAAACCTATGGCCCCTACGGAACTCTACGGAACCTGACAGAAACACTGTGCGCCCCTACAGGCCCTTGCGGGCACTTGCAGAACTCTGCAGGAACCCACGGAACTTTATGGAACCCTACCAGCCCCTACGGAAGCCTAAAGACCATTGCAGGCAGTTACCGAACGGTACAGGGCCCTACGGAACTTTACCAGCCACTACGGAACTCTACGGGCCCCTAGGGAACCCTGCAGAACCCTCCGGAACCTTACAGAATCCCACAGACTCCTACAGACTCCTGCGGGCACTTACACAATCCTAGAGGCCCCTACGGAACACTGCCAGCCCCTATGGAAGGAACCCTACGGGCCCCTACAGAACACTACTGGCTCCTGCAGTACTCTACAGGCCTCTAGGGAACCTACGAAGCTCTACGGAACCCTATGGATCCTTACGGAACAGTACGGGCCCCTTCAGACCTCTGCGGGCGCTTATGGAAACCTACAGGACCCTACGGAACTGTACGAGACTCTACAGGACCCTAGGGAACACTACAGGACCCTACGGAACTGTACGAAACTCTACAGGCCCCTAGGGAACACCACAGGCCCCTACGGAACCCTACACAACCCTCTGGAAACTTATGGAACCCTACAAGCTCCTACCAACCCCTGCGGGCACTTAAACAACCCTACAGGTCCCTACGGAAATCTACGGGACTCTATGGGCCCCTAGGGAAGCCTACAGATTTCGACGGAACCCTACGGGCCCCTCTGGAACCCTACAGAATACTCCAGGACCCGACAGCACTCTACAAGACCCTTAGCGACACAACGGAACCTCACTAAAACCCTATGGGCTCCTACAGAACACTGCAGGTGCCTACGGAACCCTACAGTCCCCTACGGAATACTACCAGCCACTACGGAAACCTATGGCCCCTACGGAACTCTACGGAACCTGACAGAAACACTGTGCGCCCCTACAGGCCCTTGCGGGCACTTGCAGAACTCTGCAGGAACCCACGGAACTTTATGGAACCCTACCAGCCCCTACGGAAGCCTAAAGACCATTGCAGGCAGTTACCGAACGGTACAGGGCCCTACGGAAATTTACCAGCCACTACGGAACTCTACGGGCCCCTACGGAACCCTGCAGAACCCTCCGGAACCTTACAGAATCCCACAGACTCCTACAGACTCCTGCGGGCACTTACACAATCCTACAGGCCCCTACGGAACACTGTCAGCCCCTACTGAAGGAACCTTACGGGCCCCTACAGAACACTACTGGCTCCTGCGGTACTCTACAGGCCTCTAGGGAACCTACGAAGCTCTACGGAACCCTATGGATCCTTACGGAACAGTACGGGCCCCTTCAGACCTCTGCGGGCGCTTATGGAAACCTACAGGACCCTACGGAACTGTACGAGACTCTAGAGGCCCCTAGGGAACATTTACAGGCCCCTACAAAACCGTACGAGACTCTACAGGCCCCTAGGGAACACCACAGGCCCCTACGGAACCGTACGAGACTCTACAGGCCCCTAGGGAACACTGCAGGCCCCTACGGAACCCTACACAACCCTCTGAAAACTTATGGCACCCTACAAGCTCCTACCAACCCCTGCGGGCACTTACACAACCCTTCAGGCCCCTACGGAAATCTACGGGACTCCACGGGCCCCTAGGGAAGCCTACAGATTTCAACGGAACCCTACGAGCCCCTCTGGAACCCTACAGAATACTCCAGGACCTGACAGCACTCTACAAGACCCTTAGCGACACAACAGAACCTCACTAAAACCCTATGGGCTCTTACAGAACACTGCAGGTGCCTACGGAACCCTACAGACCCCTACGGAATACTACCAGCCGCTACGGAAACCTATGGCCCCTACGGAACTCTACGGAACCTGACAGAAACACTGTGCGCCCCTATAGGCCCTTGCGGGCACTTGCAGAACTCTGCAGGAACCCACGGAACTTTATGGAACCCTACCAGCCCCTACGGAAGCCTAAAGATCCTTGCAGGCAGTTACGGAACGGTACAGGGCCCTACGGAACTTTACCAGCCACTACGGAACTCTACGGGCCCCTACGGAACCCTGCAGAACCCTCCGGAACATTACAGAATCCCACGGATTCCTACAGACTCCTGCGGGCACTTACACAACCCTACAGGCCCCTACAAAAATCTATGGGACTCTACGGGCCCCTAGGGAACCCTTCAGATTTTGACGGAACCCTACCAGCCCCTCTGGAACCCTACAGAGTCCCGAGCTCTGGAACCATTGTTCGAGCTCGCCGTTGTACCAGCGTGCGCCTCTGCGTGTTGCTGCGCGTCCTCCCGACCACGCCGATTCATCACCCCGCTCTTCAGGGTGATGCGGGGCTCTCCCGAGCTCGCCGCGCTACTACCGTGCTCCTCCAGGTGTCGCAGTGCGCCTTCCGACCGCTCCGTATATACACCCCGCTCGGCAGGGTGCCTCCGGGCGCTCTGCCGAGCTTGCTGCGCTACCGCTCTGCGCCTCCGGGTGTCGCTGCGCATCCTCCCAACCCCGACGCACCCTCATCCCACCCCTCCGGGTGCCGTCGGGCGCCAACTCGATCCCGCCGAGCCTTAACCCACCCCTCGGGATGGTGACGGGCGCACGTCCCACCTGCCCGAGCCGCTCCCCCCGCCCTTCGGGGTGCCGACGAGTCCTCGTCCGACTCACCCGTGCCCTCAGCGCGCTCTTCGGGGTGCCGCCGGGCACTGTCCGAGCTCACCGCGCTACCACCCTGCGCCTCCGGCTGTCGCTCCGCCTCCTCCCGACCACGCCGATCCTTCACCCCGCTCTTCGGGGTGCTGCGGGGCTCTTCCGAGCTCGCCGCGCTACCACCGCGATCTTCCGGGTGCCACTGTACGTCCGGTCGACCCGACGCACGCTCATCCCGCTCCTCGGGGTGCCGCCGGGCGCTCTCCCGAGCTCTTCGCGCTCCACCCTGCGCATGTGAGTGCCGCTGGGTGCTCTCGGGATCTCGCCGCGGTACCACCGTGCGCCTCCGAGTGCCGCCGAGCGCTCTCCCGGTATCGCCACTCGTTGACCCCGCACGTCGGGGTGCCGCCAGGCGCTCTCCCGATATCGCCGCTCCTTCACCACAGTGCTCGGGGTGCCGCCGGGCGCACTGCCGAGCTCACAGCGGTACCACCGCGTGCCTCCGAGTGCCGCTGAACGCTCTCCCGATATCGCCGCTCCTTCACCCTGCTTGTCTGGGTGCCGCCGGGCGCTTTCCCCAGCTTGCCGCACTACCACCGTGCGCCTCCAGGTGCCGCTGTGCGTCCGGTCGACCCGACGCACGGTCATCCTGCTCCTCGGGGTGCCGCCGGGCGCTCTGCTGAGCTCTCCGCGCTACCACCGTGCGCTGACAAGTGCCAGCGGGCACTCTCGGGATCTCGCCGCGGTACCACCGCGCGCCTCCGAGTGCCGCTGAGCGCTCTCCCGATATCGCCGCTCTTTCACCCCGCTTGTCTGGGTGCCGCCGGGTGCTCTGCCGAGCTCGCCGCACTACCACCGTGCACCTCCAGGTGCCGCTGTGCGTCCGGTCGACCCAACGCACGCTCATCCCGCTCCTCGGGGTGCCGCCGGGCGCTCTCCTGAGCTCGTCGCGCTCCACCCTGCGCATGCGAGTGCCGCTGGGTGGTCTCGGGATCTTGCCGCGGTACCACAGCGCGCCTCCGAGTGCCGCCGAGCACTCTCCCGATATCGCCGCTCCTTTGATTCAGAAAACGAACGGTTACAGTTTGTTAGTGCGGATGTATTACAGTCTGGGAAAGAACAAAAGCTCGGGGCCCCAGAATTCCAAGATAAAGAAATGGCTTTGTGTATAAGATAGCGGGAGCAGCTGCATGCTAAGGAGGTACTGAGAAGGAACCTAACTGTCTGGGAAAGGTGTCCATCTGGTCAGGACAGGGGAGGAGATTTTTGATAATGAGTTCTTGGAAATAATTAGAATAGTAACGCCTTTAATTTTAATAACCTGCCCACCATAATGAATATGTATGCTTTTTACCATAAATGGACGCTTGCTTCACAAACCGGTGTACAAGTTTGGCGGAGAAATCCCCCTTGCACCCAGCGCCGCAATAAACATACCTGCTTTATAACTCTCTGCGAGTTGTAATGTTTGTTTCCGCGCGTCACCTTCACCACGGTGCTCGGGGTGCCGCCGGGAGATCAGCCGCGCTCGCAGCGGTACCACCGCGTGCCTCCGAGTGCCGCTGAGCGCTCTCCCGATATCGCCGCTCTTTCACCCCGCTTGTCTGGGTGCAGCCGGGCGCTCTCACAAGCTTGCCGCACTACCACCGTGCGCCTCCAGGTGCCGCTGTGCGTCCGGTCAACCCGACGCACGGTCATCCTGCTCCTCGGGGTGCCGCGGGACGCTCTCCCGAGCTCGTCGCGCTCCACCCTGCGCATGCGAGTACCGCTGGGTGCTCTCGGGATCTAGCCGCGGTACCACTGCGCGCCTCCGAGTGCGGCTGAGCGCTCTCCCGATATCGCCGCTCCTTCACCACGGTGCTCGGGGTGCCGCCGGGCGCTCTGCCGAGCTCGCCGCACTACCACCGTGCGCCTCCAGGTGCCGCTGTGCGTCCGGTCGACCCGACGCACGCTCATCCCGCTCCTCGGGGTGCCGCCGGGCGCTCTGCCAAGCTCGCCGCACTACCACCGTGCGCCTCCAGGTGCCGCTGTGCGTCCGGTCGACCCGACGCACACTCATCCCGTTCCCCGGGTGCCGCCGGACGCTCTCCCTAGCTCGACGCGCTACCACCGTGCGCCGGCGAGTGCCACCGGGCACTCTCGGTATCTCGCCGCGGTACCACCGCGCGCCTCCTAGTGCCACTGAGCGTTCTCCCATATCGCTGCTCCGTCACCCCGCTTTTCTGGGTGCCGCCGGGCGCTCTGCCGAGCTCGCCGCACTACCATCGTGCGCCTCCGAGTGCCACCGAGCGCTCTCCCGGTATCGCCACTCGTTGACACTGCGCGTCGGGTTGCCGCCAGGCGATCTCCCGAGCTCGACGCGTTACCACCCAGCGCCGGCGAGTGCCACCGGGAAAACTACAGACTCTTCAGGGCCCTAGGGAACACCACAGGCCCCTACGGAACCGTACGAGACTCTACAGGCCGCTAAGGAACACCACAGGCCCCTACGGAACCGTACACAACTCTCTGGAAACTTATGGAACCCTACAAGCTCCTACCAACCCCTGCGGGCACTTACACAACCCTACAGGCCCCTACGGAAATCTACGGGACTCTACGGGCCCCTAGGGAAGCCTACAGATTTCGACGGAACCCTACGAGCCCCTCTGGAACCCTACAGAATACTCCAGGACCCGACAGCACTCTACAAGACCCTTAGCGACACAACGGAACCTCACTAAAACCCTATGGGCTCCTACAGAACACTGCAGGTGCCTACGGAACACTACAGATGGAATACTACCAGCCACTACGGAAACCTATGGCCCCTACGGAACTCTACGGAACCTGACAGAAACACTGTGCGCCCCTACAGGCCCTTGCGGGCACTTGCAGAACTCTGCAGGAACCCACGGAACTTTATGGAACCCTACCAGCCCCTACGGAAGCCTAAAGACCCTTGCAGGCAGTTATGGAACGGTACAGGGCCCTACGGAACTTTACCAGCCACTACGGAACTCTACGGGCCCCTACGGAACCCTGCAGAACCCTCCGGAACCTTACAGAATCCCACAGACTCCTACAGACTGCTGCGGGCACTTACACAACCCTAGAGGCCCCTACGGAACACTGCCAGCCCCTATGGAAGGAACCCTACGGGCCCCTACAGAACACTATTGGCTCCTGCAGTACTCTACAGGCCTCTAGGGAACCTACGAAGCTCTACGGAACCCTATGGATCCTTACGGCACAGTACGGGCCCCTTCAGACCTCTGCGGGCGCTTATGGAAACCTACAGGACCCTACGGAACTGTACGAGACTCTACAGGCCCCTAGGGAACACTACAGGCCCCTACGGAACTGTACGAGACTCTACAGGCCCCTAGGGAACACCACAGGCCCCTACGGAACCCTACACAACCCTCCGGAAACATATGGAACCCTACAAGCTCCTACCAACCCCTGCGGGCACTTACACAACCCTACAGGCCCCTACAAAAATCTACGGGACTCTACGGGCCCCTAGGGAACCCTTCAGATTTCGACGGAACCCTACCAGCCCCTCTGGAACCCTACAGAATACTCCAGGACCCGACAGCACTCTACAAGACCCTTAGCAACACAACGGAACCTCACTAAAACCCTATGGGCTCCTACAGAACACTGCAGGTGCCTACGAAACCCTGCAGGCCCCTACGGAACCCTACAGGTCCATACAGAACCCCACAGGGCCCTACGGAACTTTACCAGCCACTACGGAACTCTACAGGCCCCTACGGAACCCTGCAGAACCCTCCGGAACCTTACAGAATCCCACAGACTCCTGTGGGCACTTACACAATCCTAGAGGCCCCTACGGAACACTGCCAGCCCCTATGGAAGGAACCCTACGGGCCCCTACAGAACACTACTGGCTCCTGCGGTACTCTACAGGCCTCTAGGAAACCTGCGAAGCTCTATGGAGCCCTATGGATCCTTACGGAACAGGACGGGCCCCTTCAGACCTCTGCGGGCGCTTATGGAAACCTACAGGACCCTACGGAACTGTACGAGACTCTACAGGCCCCTAGGGAACACCACAGGCCCCTACGGAACCGTATGAGACTCTACAGGCCCCTAGGGAACACCACAGACCCCTACGGAACCCTACACAACCCTCCGGAAACATATGGCACCCTACAAGCTCCTACCAACCCCTGCGGGCACTTACACAACCCTACAGGTCCCTACGGAAATCTACGGGACCCCACGGGCCCCTAGGGAACCCTACAGATTTCGACGGAACCCTACGAGCCCCTCTGGAACCCTACTGAGTCCCGAGCTCTGGAACCATTGTTCGAGCTCGCCGTTGTACCAGCGTGCGCCTCTGCGTGTTGCTGCGCGTCCTCCCGACCACGCCGATTCATCACCCCGCTCTTCAGGGTGATGCGGGGCTCTCCCGAGCTCGCCGCGCTACTACCGTGCTCCTCCAGGTGTCGCAGTGCGCCTTCCGACCGCTCCGTATATACACCCCGCTCGGCAGGGTGCCTCCGGGCGCTCTGCCGAGCTTGCTGCGCTACCGCTCTGCGCCTCCGGGTGTCGCTGCGCATCCTCCCAACCCCGACGCACCCTCATCCCACCCCTCCGGGTGCCGTCGGGCGCCAACTCGATCCCGCCGAGCCTTAACCCACCCCTCGGGATGGTGACGGGCGCACGTCCCACCTGCCCGAGCCGCTCCCCCCGCCCTTCGGGGTGCCGACGAGTCCTCGTCCGACTCACCCGTGCCCTCAGCGCGCTCTTCGGGGTGCCGCCGGGCACTGTCCGAGCTCACCGCGCTACCACCCTGCGCCTCCGGCTGTCGCTCCGCCTCCTCCCGACCACGCCGATCCTTCACCCCGCTCTTCGGGGTGCTGCGGGGCTCTTCCGAGCTCGCCGCGCTACCACCGCGATCTTCCGGGTGCCGCTGTACGTCCGGTCGACCCGACACACGCTCATCCCGCTCCTCGGGGTGCCGCCGGGCGCTCTCCCGAGCTCTTCGCGCTCCACCCTGCGCATGTGAGTGCCGCTGGGTGCTCTCGGGATCTCGCCGCGGTACCACCGTGCGCCTCCGAGTGCCGCCGAGCACTCTCCCGGTATCGCCACTCATTGACCCCGCACGTCGGGGTGCCGCCAGGCGCTCTCCCGATATCGCCGCTCCTTCACCACAGTGCTCGGGGTGCCGCCGGGCGCACTGCCGAGCTCGCAGCAGTACCACCGCGTGCCTCCGAGTGCCGCTGAACACTCTCCCGATATCGCCGCTCCTTCACCCTGCTTGTCTGGGTGCCGCCGGGCGCTTTCCCCAGCTTGCCGCACTACCACCGTGCGCCTCCAGGTGCCGCTGTGCGTCCGGTCGACCCGACGCACGGTCATCCTGCTCCTCGGGGTGCCGCCGGGCGCTCTGCTGAGCTCTCCGCGCTACCACCGTGCGCTGACAAGTGCCAGCGGGCACTCTCGGGATCTCGCCGCGGTACCACCGCGCGCCTCCGAGTGCCGCTGAGCGCTCTCCCGATATCGCCGCTCTTTCACCCCGCTTGTCTGGGTGCCGCCGGGTGCTCTGCCGAGCTCGCCGCACTACCACCGTGCACCTCCAGGTGCCGCTGTGCGTCCGGTCGACCCAACGCACGCTCATCCCGCTCCTCGGGGTGCCGCCGGGCGCTCTCCTGAGCTCGTCGCGCTCCACCCTGCGCATGCGAGTGCCGCTGGGTGGTCTCGGGATCTTGCCGCGGTACCACAGCGCGCCTCCGAGTGCCGCCGAGCGCTCTCCCGATATCGCCGCTCCTTTGATTCAGAAAACGAACGGTTACAGTTTGTTAGTGCGGATGTATTACAGTCTGGGAAAGAACAAAAGCTCGGGGCCCCAGAATTCCAAGATAAAGAAATGGCTTTGTGTATAAGATAGCGGGAGCAGCTGCATGCTAAGGAGGTGCTGAGAAGGAACCTAACTGTCTGGGAAAGGTGTCCATCTGGTCAGGACAGGGGAGGAGATTTTTGATAATGAGTTCTTGGAAATAATTAGAATAGTAACGCCTTTAATTTTAATAACTTGCCCACCATAATGAATATGTATGCTTTTTACCATAAATGGACGCTTGCTTCACAAACCGGTGTACAAGTTTGGCGGAGAAATCCCCCTTGCACCCAGCGCCGCAATAAACATACCTGCTTTATAACTCTCTGCGAGTTGTAATGTTTGTTTCCGCGCGTCACCTTCACCACGGTGCTCGGGGTGCCGCCGGGAGATCAGCCGCGCTCGCAGCGGTACCACCGCGTGCCTCCGAGTGCCGCTGAGCGCTCTCCCGATATCGCCGCTCTTTCACCCCGCTTGTCTGGGTGCAGCCGGGCGCTCTCACAAGCTTGCCGCACTACCACCGTGCGCCTCCAGGTGCCGCTGTGCGTCCGGTCAACCCGACGCACGGTCATCCTGCTCCTCGGGGTGCCGCGGGACGCTCTCCCGAGCTCGTCGCGCTCCACCCTGCGCATGCGAGTACCGCTGGGTCCTCTCGGGATCTAGCCGCGGTACCACTGTGCGCCTCCAAGTGCGGCCGAGCGCTCTCCCGATATCGCCGCTCCTTCACCACGGTGCTCGGGGTGCCGCCGGGCGCTCTGCCGAGCTCGCCGCACTACCACCGTGCGCCTCCAGGTGCCGCTGTGCGTCCGGTCGACCCGACGCACGCTCATCCCGCTCCTCGGGGTGCCGCCGGGCGCTCTGCCAAGCTCGCCGCACTACCACCGTGCGCCTCCAGGTGCCGCTGTGCGTCCGGTCGACCCGACGCACGCTCATCCCGCTCCTCGGGGTGCCGCCGGGCGCTCTGCCAAGCTCGCCGCACTACCACCGTGCGCCTCCAGGTGCCGCTGTGCGTCCGGTCGACCCGACGCACACTCATCCCGTTCCCCGGGTGCCGCCGGACGCTCTCCCTAGCTCGTCGCGCTACCACCGTGCGCCGGCGAGTGCCACCGGGCACTCTCGGTATCTCGCCGCGGTACCACCGCGCGCCTCCTAGTGCCACTGAGCGTTCTCCCATATCGCTGCTCCGTCACCCCGCTTTTCTGGGTGCCGCCGGGCGCTCTGCCGAGCTCGCCGCACCACCATCGTGCGCCTCCGAGTGCCGCCGAGCGCTCTCCCGGTATCGCCACTCGTTGACACTGCGCGTCGGGTTGCCGCCAGGCGATCTCCCGAGCTCGACGCGCTACCACCCAGCGCCGGCGAGTGCCACCGGGAAAACTACAGACTCTTCAGGGCCCTAGGGAACACCACAGGCCCCTACGGAACCGTACGAGACTCTACAGGCCGCTAGGGAACACCACAGGCCCCTACGGAACCCTACACAACCCTCCGGAAACATATGGAACCCTACAAGCTCCTACCAACCCCTGCGGGCACTTACACAACCCTACAGGCCCCTACAAAAATCTATGGGACTCTACGGGCCCCTAGGGAACCCTTCAGATTTTGACGGAACCCTACCAGCCCCTCTGGAACCCTACAGAATACTCCAGGACCCGACAGCACTCTACAAGACCCTTAGCAACACAACGGAACCTCACTAAAACCCTATGGGCTCCTACAGAACACTGCAGGTGCCTACGAAACCCTGCAGGCCCCTACGGAACCCTACAGACACCTGCGGGCACTTACAGAACCCTGCAGGCCCCTACGGAACCCTACAGGTCCATACAGAACCCCACAGGGCCCTACGGAACATTACCAGCCACTACGGAACTCTACGGGCCCCTACGGAACCCTGCAGAACCCTCCGGAACCTTACAGAATCCCACAGACTCCTACAGACTCCTGCGGGCACTTACAAAATATTAGAGGCCCCTACGGAACACTGCCAGCCCCTATGGAAGGAACCCTACGGGCCCCTACAGAACACTACTGGCTCCTGCGGTACTCTACAGGCCTCTAGGAAACCTACGAAGCTCTACGGAGCCCTATGGATCCTTACGGAACAGGACAGGCCCCTTCAGACCTCTGCGGGCGCTTATGGAAACCTACAGGACCCTACGGAACTGTACGAGACTCTAGAGGCCCCTAGGGAACACCACAGGCCCCTACGGAACTGTACGAGACACTACAGGCCCCTAGGGAACACCACAGGCCCCTACGGAACCCTACACAACCCTCTGGAAACTTATGGCACCCTACAAGCTCTTACCAACCCCTGCGGGCACTTACACAACCCTACAGGCCCCTACGGAAATCTACGGGACTCTATGGGCCCCTAGAGAAGCCCACAGATTTTGACAGAACCCTACGAGCCCCTCTGGAACCCTACAGAATACTCCAGGACCCGACAGCACTCTACAAGACCCTTAGCAACACAACGGAACATCACTAAAACCCTATGGGCTCCTACAGAACACTGCAGGCGCCTACGGAACCCTACAGACCCCTACGGAACCCTACAGACACCTGCGGGCACTTACAGAACCCTGCAGGCCCCTACGGAACCCTACAGGTCCATACAGAACCCCACAGGGCCCTACGGAACTTTACCAGCCACTACGGAACTCTACAGGCCCCTACGGAACCCTGCAGAACCCTCCGGAACCTTACAGAATCCCACAGACTCCTGTGGGCACTTACACAATCCTAGAGGCCCCTACGGAACACTGCCAGCTCCTATGGAAGGAACCCTACGGGCCCCTACAGAACACTACTGGCTCCTGCGGTACTCTACAGGCCTCTAGGAAACCTGCGAAGCTCTATGGAGCCCTGTGGATCCTTACGGAACAGGACGGGCCCCTTCAGACCTCTGCGGGCGCTTATGGAAACCTACAGGACCCTACGGAACTGTACGAGACTCTACAGGCCCCTAGGGAACACCACAGGCCCCTACGGAACCGTATGAGACTCTACAGGCCCCTAGGGAACACCACAGACCCCTACGGAACCCTACACAACCCTCCGGAAACATATGGCACCCTACAAGCTCCTACCAACCCCTGCGGGCACTTACACAACCCTACAGGTCCCTACGGAAATCTACGGGACCCCACGGGCCCCTAGGGAACCCTACAGATTTCGACGGAACCCTACGAGCCCCTCTGGAACCCTACTGAGTCCCGAGCTCTGGAACCATTGTTCGAGCTCGCTGTTGTACCAGCGTGCGCCTCTGCGTGTTGCTGCGCGTCCTCCCGACCACGCCGATTCATCACCCCGCTCTTCAGGGTGATGCGGGGCTCTCCCGAGCTCGCCGCGCTACTACCGTGCTCCTCCAGGTGTCGCAGTGCGCCTTCCGACCGCTCCGTATATACACCCCGCTCGGCAGGGTGCCTCCGGGCGCTCTGCCGAGCTTGCTGCGCTACCGCTCTGCGCCTCCGGGTGTCGCTGCGCATCCTCCCAACCCCGACGCACCCTCATCCCACCCCTCCGGGTGCCGTCGGGCGCCAACTCGATCCCGCCGAGCCTTAACCCACCCCTCGGGATGGTGACGGGCGCACGTCCCACCTGCCCGAGCCGCTCCCCCCGCCCTTCGGGGTGCCGACGAGTCCTCGTCCGACTCACCCGTGCCCTCAGCGCGCTCTTCGGGGTGCCGCCGGGCACTGTCCGAGCTCACCGCGCTACCACCCTGCGCCTCCGGCTGTCGCTCCGCCTCCTCCCGACCACGCCGATCCTTCACCCCGCTCTTCGGGGTGCTGCGGGGCTCTTCCGAGCTCGCCGCGCTACCACCGCGATCTTCCGGGTGCCGCTGTACGTCCGGTCGACCCGACGCACGCTCATCCCGCTCCTCGGGGTGCCGCCGGGCGCTCTCCCGAGCTCTTCGCGCTCCACCCTGCGCATGTGAGTGCCGCTGGGTGCTCTCGGGATCTCGCCGCGGTACCACCGTGCGCCTCCGAGTGCCGCCGAGCACTCTCCCGGTATCGCCACTCATTGACCCCGCACGTCGGGGTGCCGCCAGGCGCTCTCCCGATATCGCCGCTCCTTCACCACAGTGCTCGGGGTGCCGCCGGGCGCACTGCCGAGCTCGCAGCAGTACCACCGCGTGCCTCCGAGTGCCGCTGAACGCTCTCCCGATATCGCCGCTCCTTCACCCTGCTTGTCTGGGTGCCGCCGGGCGCTTTCCCCAGCTTGCCGCACTACCACCGTGCGCCTCCAGGTGCCGCTGTGCGTCCGGTCGACCCGACGCACGGTCATCCTGCTCCTCGGGGTGCCGCCGGGCGCTCTGCTGAGCTCTCCGCGCTACCACCGTGCGCTGACAAGTGCCAGCGGGCACTCTCGGGATCTCGCCGCGGTACCACCGCGCGCCTCCGAGTGCCGCTGAGCGCTCTCCCGATATCGCCGCTCTTTCACCCCGCTTGTCTGGGTGCCGCCGGGTGCTCTGCCGAGCTCGCCGCACTACCACCGTGCACCTCCAGGTGCCGCTGTGCGTCCGGTCGACCCAACGCACGCTCATCCCGCTCCTCGGGGTGCCGCCGGGCGCTCTCCTGAGCTCGTCGCGCTCCACCCTGCGCATGCGAGTGCCGCTGGGTGGTCTCGGGATCTTGCCGCGGTACCACAGCGCGCCTCCGAGTGCCGCCGAGCGCTCTCCCGATATCGCCGCTCCTTTGATTCAGAAAACGAACGGTTACAGTTTGTTAGTGCGGATGTATTACAGTCTGGGAAAGAACAAAAGCTCGGGGCCCCAGAATTCCAAGATAAAGAAATGGCTTTGTGTATAAGATAGCGGGAGCAGCTGCATGCTAAGGAGGTGCTGAGAAGGAACCTAACTGTCTGGGAAAGGTGTCCATCTGGTCAGGACAGGGGAGGAGATTTTTGATAATGAGTTCTTGGAAATAATTAGAATAGTAACGCCTTTAATTTTAATAACTTGCCCACCATAATGAATATGTATGCTTTTTACCATAAATGGACGCTTGCTTCACAAACCGGTGTACAAGTTTGGCGGAGAAATCCCCCTTGCACCCAGCGCCGCAATAAACATACCTGCTTTATAACTCTCTGCGAGTTGTAATGTTTGTTTCCGCGCGTCACCTTCACCACGGTGCTCGGGGTGCCGCCGGGAGATCAGCCGCGCTCGCAGCGGTACCACCGCGTGCCTCCGAGTGCCGCTGAGCGCTCTCCCGATATCGCCGCTCTTTCACCCCGCTTGTCTGGGTGCAGCCGGGCGCTCTCACAAGCTTGCCGCACTACCACCGTGCGCCTCCAGGTGCCGCTGTGCGTCCGGTCAACCCGACGCACGGTCATCCTGCTCCTCGGGGTGCCGCGGGACGCTCTCCCGAGCTCGTCGCGCTCCACCCTGCGCATGCGAGTACCGCTGGGTCCTCTCGGGATCTAGCCGCGGTACCACTGTGCGCCTCCAAGTGCGGCCGAGCGCTCTCCCGATATCGCCGCTCCTTCACCACGGTGCTCGGGGTGCCGCCGGGCGCTCTGCCGAGCTCGCCGCACTACCACCGTGCGCCTCCAGGTGCCGCTGTGCGTCCGGTCGACCCGACGCACGCTCATCCCGCTCCTCGGGGTGCCGCCGGGCGCTCTGCCAAGCTCGCCGCACTACCACCGTGCGCCTCCAGGTGCCGCTGTGCGTCCGGTCGACCCGACGCACGCTCATCCCGCTCCTCGGGGTGCCGCCGGGCGCTCTGCCAAGCTCGCCGCACTACCACCGTGCGCCTCCAGGTGCCGCTGTGCGTCCGGTCGACCCGACGCACGCTCATCCCGTTCCCCGGGTGCCGCCGGACGCTCTCCCTAGCTCGTCGCGCTACCACCGTGCGCCGGCGAGTGCCACCGGGCACTCTCGGTATCTCGCCGCGGTACCACCGCGCGCCTCCTAGTGCCACTGAGCGTTCTCCCATATCGCTGCTCCGTCACCCCGCTTTTCTGGGTGCCGCCGGGCGCTCTGCCGAGCTCGCCGCACTACCATCGTGCGCCTCCGAGTGCCGCCGAGCGCTCTCCCGGTATCGCCACTCGTTGACACTGCGCGTCGGGTTGCCGCCAGGCGATCTCCCGAGCTCGACGCGCTACCACCCAGCGCCGGCGAGTGCCACCGGGAAAACTACAGACTCTTCAGGGCCCTAGGGAACACCACAGGCCCCTACGGAACCGTACGAGACTCTACAGGCCGCTAGGGAACACCACAGGCCCCTACGGAACCCTACACAACCCTCCGGAAACATATGGAACCCTACAAGGTCCTACCAACCCCTGCGGGCACTTACACAACCCTACAGGCCCCTACAAAAATCTATGGGACTCTACGGGCCCCTAGGGAACCCTTCAGATTTTGACGGAACCCTACCAGCCCCTCTGGAACCCTACAGAATACTCCAGGACCCGACAGCACTCTACAAGACCCTTAGCAACACAACGGAACCTCACTAAAACCCTATGGGCTCCTACAGAACACTGCAGGTGCCTACGAAACCCTGCAGGCCCCTACGGAACCCTACAGACACCTGCGGGCACTTACAGAACCCTGCAGGCCCCTACGGAACCCTACAGGTCCATACAGAACCCCACAGGGCCCTACGGAACATTACCAGCCACTACGGAACTCTACGGGCCCCTACGGAACCCTGCAGAACCCTCCGGAACCTTACAGAATCCCACAGACTCCTACAGACTCCTGCGGGCACTTACAAAATCCTAGAGGCCCCTACGGAACACTGCCAGCCCCTATGGAAGGAACCCTACGGGCCCCTACAGAACACTACTGGCTCCTGCGGTACTCTACAGGCCTCTAGGAAACCTACGAAGCTCTACGGAGCCCTATGGATCCTTACGGAACAGGACAGGCCCCTTCAGACCTCTGCGGGCGCTTATGGAAACCTACAGGACCCTACGGAACTGTACGAGACTCTAGAGGCCCCTAGGGAACACCACAGGCCCCTACGGAACTGTACGAGACTCTACAGGCCCCTAGGGAACACCACAGGCCCCTACGGAACCCTACACAACCCTCTGGAAACTTATGGCACCCTACAAGCTCTTACCAACCCCTGCGGGCACTTACACAACCCTACAGGCCCCTACGGAAATCTACGGGACTCTATGGGCCCCTAGAGAAGCCCACAGATTTTGACAGAACCCTACGAGCCCCTCTGGAACCCTACAGAATACTCCAGGACCCGACAGCACTCTACAAGACCCTTAGCAACACAACGGAACATCACTAAAACCCTATGGGCTCCTACAGAACACTGCAGGCGCCTACGGAACCCTACAGACCCCTACGGAACCCTACAGACACCTGCGGGCACTTACAGAACCCTGCAGGCCCCTACGGAACCCTACAGGTCCATACAGAACCCCACAGGGCCCTACGGAACTTTACCAGCCACTACGGAACTCTACAGGCCCCTACGGAACCCTGCAGAACCCTCCGGAACCTTACAGAATCCCACAGACTCCTGTGGGCACTTACACAATCCTAGAGGCCCCTACGGAACACTGCCAGCTCCTATGGAAGGAACCCTACGGGCCCCTACAGAACACTACTGGCTCCTGCGGTACTCTACAGGCCTCTAGGAAACCTGCGAAGCTCTATGGAGCCCTGTGGATCCTTACGGAACAGGACGGGCCCCTTCAGACCTCTGCGGGCGCTTATGGAAACCTACAGGACCCTACGGAACTGTACGAGACTCTACAGGCCCCTAGGGAACACCACAGGCCCCTACGGAACCGTATGAGACTCTACAGGCCCCTAGGGAACACCACAGACCCCTACGGAACCCTACACAACCCTCCGGAAACATATGGCACCCTACAAGCTCCTACCAACCCCTGCGGGCACTTACACAACCCTACAGGTCCCTACGGAAATCTACGGGACCCCACGGGCCCCTAGGGAACCCTACAGATTTCGACGGAACCCTACGAGCCCCTCTGGAACCCTACTGAGTCCCGAGCTCTGGAACCATTGTTCGAGCTCGCTGTTGTACCAGCGTGCGCCTCTGCGTGTTGCTGCGCGTCCTCCCGACCACGCCGATTCATCACCCCGCTCTTCAGGGTGATGCGGGGCTCTCCCGAGCTCGCCGCGCTACTACCGTGCTCCTCCAGGTGTCGCAGTGCGCCTTCCGACCGCTCCGTATATACACCCCGCTCGGCAGGGTGCCTCCGGGCGCTCTGCCGAGCTTGCTGCGCTACCGCTCTGCGCCTCCGGGTGTCGCTGCGCATCCTCCCAACTCCGACGCACCCTCATCCCACCCCTCCGGGTGCCGTCGGGCGCCAACTCGATCCCGCCGAGCCTTAACCCACCCCTCGGGATGGTGACGGGCGCACGTCCCACCTGCCCGAGCCGCTCCCCCCGCCCTTCGGGGTGCCGACGAGTCCTCGTCCGACTCACCCGTGCCCTCAGCGCGCTCTTCGGGGTGCCGCCGGGCACTGTCCGAGCTCACCGCGCTACCACCCTGCGCCTCCGGCTGTCGCTCCGCCTCCTCCCGACCACGCCGATCCTTCACCCCGCTCTTCGGGGTGCTGCGGGGCTCTTCCGAGCTCGCCGCGCTACCACCGCGATCTTCCGGGTGCCGCTGTACGTCCGGTCGACCCGACGCACGCTCATCCCGCTCCTCGGGGTGCCGCCGGGCGCTCTCCCGAGCTCTTCGCGCTCCACCCTGCGCATGTGAGTGCCGCTGGGTGCTCTCGGGATCTCGCCGCGGTACCACCGTGCGCCTCCGAGTGCCGCCGAGCACTCTCCCGGTATCGCCACTCATTGACCCCGCACGTCGGGGTGCCGCCAGGCGCTCTCCCGATATCGCCGCTCCTTCACCACAGTGCTCGGGGTGCCGCCGGGCGCACTGCCGAGCTCGCAGCAGTACCACCGCGTGCCTCCGAGTGCCGCTGAACGCTCTCCCGATATCGCCGCTCCTTCACCCTGCTTGTCTGGGTGCCGCCGGGCGCTTTCCCCAGCTTGCCGCACTACCACCGTGCGCCTCCAGGTGCCGCTGTGCGTCCGGTCGACCCGACGCACGGTCATCCTGCTCCTCGGGGTGCCGCCGGGCGCTCTGCTGAGCTCTCCGCGCTACCACCGTGCGCTGACAAGTGCCAGCGGGCACTCTCGGGATCTCGCCGCGGTACCACCGCGCGCCTCCGAGTGCCGCTGAGCGCTCTCCCGATATCGCCGCTCTTTCACCCCGCTTGTCTGGGTGCCGCCGGGTGCTCTGCCGAGCTCGCCGCACTACCACCGTGCACCTCCAGGTGCCGCTGTGCGTCCGGTCGACCCAACGCACGCTCATCCCGCTCCTCGGGGTGCCGCCGGGCGCTCTCCTGAGCTCGTCGCGCTCCACCCTGCGCATGCGAGTGCCGCTGGGTGGTCTCGGGATCTTGCCGCGGTACCACAGCGCGCCTCCGAGTGCCGCCGAGCGCTCTCCCGATATCGCCGCTCCTTTGATTCAGAAAACGAACGGTTACAGTTTGTTAGTGCGGATGTATTACAGTCTGGGAAAGAACAAAAGCTCGGGGCCCCAGAATTCCAAGATAAAGAAATGGCTTTGTGTATAAGATAGCGGGAGCAGCTGCATGCTAAGGAGGTGCTGAGAAGGAACCTAACTGTCTGGGAAAGGTGTCCATCTGGTCAGGACAGGGGAGGAGATTTTTGATAATGAGTTCTTGGAAATAATTAGAATAGTAACGCCTTTAATTTTAATAACTTGCCCACCATAATGAATATGTATGCTTTTTACCATAAATGGACGCTTGCTTCACAAACCGGTGTACAAGTTTGGCGGAGAAATCCCCCTTGCACCCAGCGCCGCAATAAACATACCTGCTTTATAACTCTCTGCGAGTTGTAATGTTTGTTTCCGCGCGTCACCTTCACCACGGTGCTCGGGGTGCCGCCGGGAGATCAGCCGCGCTCGCAGCGGTACCACCGCGTGCCTCCGAGTGCCGCTGAGCGCTCTCCCGATATCGCCGCTCTTTCACCCCGCTTGTCTGGGTGCAGCCGGGCGCTCTCACAAGCTTGCCGCACTACCACCGTGCGCCTCCAGGTGCCGCTGTGCGTCCGGTCAACCCGACGCACGGTCATCCTGCTCCTCGGGGTGCCGCGGGACGCTCTCCCGAGCTCGTCGCGCTCCACCCTGCGCATGCGAGTACCGCTGGGTCCTCTCGGGATCTAGCCGCGGTACCACTGTGCGCCTCCAAGTGCGGCCGAGCGCTCTCCCGATATCGCCGCTCCTTCACCACGGTGCTCGGGGTGCCGCCGGGCGCTCTGCCGAGCTCGCCGCACTACCACCGTGCGCCTCCAGGTGCCGCTGTGCGTCCGGTCGACCCGACGCACGCTCATCCCGCTCCTCGGGGTGCCGCCGGGCGCTCTGCCAAGCTCGCCGCACTACCACCGTGCGCCTCCAGGTGCCGCTGTGCGTCCGGTCGACCCGACGCACGCTCATCCCGCTCCTCGGGGTGCCGCCGGGCGCTCTGCCAAGCTCGCCGCACTACCACCGTGCGCCTCCAGGTGCCGCTGTGCGTCCGGTCGACCCGACGCACGCTCATCCCGTTCCCCGGGTGCCGCCGGACGCTCTCCCTAGCTCGTCGCGCTACCACCGTGCGCCGGCGAGTGCCACCGGGCACTCTCGGTATCTCGCCGCGGTACCACCGCGCGCCTCCTAGTGCCACTGAGCGTTCTCCCATATCGCTGCTCCGTCACCCCGCTTTTCTGGGTGCCGCCGGGCGCTCTGCCGAGCTCGCCGCACTACCATCGTGCGCCTCCGAGTGCCGCCGAGCGCTCTCCCGGTATCGCCACTCGTTGACACTGCGCGTCGGGTTGCCGCCAGGCGATCTCCCGAGCTCGACGCGCTACCACCCAGCGCCGGCGAGTGCCACCGGGAAAACTACAGACTCTTCAGGGCCCTAGGGAACACCACAGGCCCCTACGGAACCGTACGAGACTCTACAGGCCGCTAGGGAACACCACAGGCCCCTACGGAACCCTACACAACCCTCCGGAAACATATGGAACCCTACAAGGTCCTACCAACCCCTGCGGGCACTTACACAACCCTACAGGCCCCTACAAAAATCTATGGGACTCTACGGGCCCCTAGGGAACCCTTCAGATTTTGACGGAACCCTACCAGCCCCTCTGGAACCCTACAGAATACTCCAGGACCCGACAGCACTCTACAAGACCCTTAGCAACACAACGGAACCTCACTAAAACCCTATGGGCTCCTACAGAACACTGCAGGTGCCTACGAAACCCTGCAGGCCCCTACGGAACCCTACAGACACCTGCGGGCACTTACAGAACCCTGCAGGCCCCTACGGAACCCTACAGGTCCATACAGAACCCCACAGGGCCCTACGGAACATTACCAGCCACTACGGAACTCTACGGGCCCCTACGGAACCCTGCAGAACCCTCCGGAACCTTACAGAATCCCACAGACTCCTACAGACTCCTGCGGGCACTTACAAAATCCTAGAGGCCCCTACGGAACACTGCCAGCCCCTATGGAAGGAACCCTACGGGCCCCTACAGAACACTACTGGCTCCTGCGGTACTCTACAGGCCTCTAGGAAACCTACGAAGCTCTACGGAGCCCTATGGATCCTTACGGAACAGGACAGGCCCCTTCAGACCTCTGCGGGCGCTTATGGAAACCTACAGGACCCTACGGAACTGTACGAGACTCTAGAGGCCCCTAGGGAACACCACAGGCCCCTACGGAACTGTACGAGACACTACAGGCCCCTAGGGAACACCACAGGCCCCTACGGAACCCTACACAACCCTCTGGAAACTTATGGCACCCTACAAGCTCTTACCAACCCCTGCGGGCACTTACACAACCCTACAGGCCCCTACGGAAATCTACGGGACTCTATGGGCCCCTAGAGAAGCCCACAGATTTTGACAGAACCCTACGAGCCCCTCTGGAACCCTACAGAATACTCCAGGACCCGACAGCACTCTACAAGACCCTTAGCAACACAACGGAACATCACTAAAACCCTATGGGCTCCTACAGAACACTGCAGGCGCCTACGGAACCCTACAGACCCCTACGGAACCCTACAGACACCTGCGGGCACTTACAGAACCCTGCAGGCCCCTAAGGAACCCTACAGGTCCATACAGAACCCCACAGGGCCCTACGGAACTTTACCAGCCACTACGGAACTCTACGGGCCCCTACGGAACCCTGCAGAACCCTCCAGAACCTTACAGAATCCCACAGACTCCTACAGAATGCTGCGGGCACTTACACAACCCTACAGGCCCCTACGGAACACTGTCAGCCCCTACTGAAGGAACCTTACGGGCCCCTACAGAACACTACTGGCTCCTGCGGTACTCTACAGGCCTCTAGGGAACCTACGAAGCTCTACGGAACCCTATGGATCCTTACGGAACAGTACGGGCCCCTTCAGACCTCTGCGGGCGCTTATGGAAACCTACAGGACCCTACGGAACTGTACGAGACTCTAGAGGCCCCTAGGGAACACTTACAGGCCCCTACAAAACCGTACGAGACTCTACAGGCCCCTAGGGAACACCACAGGCCCCTACGGAACCGTACGAGACTCTACAGGCCCCTAGGGAACACTGCAGGCCCCTACGGAACCCTACACAACCCTCTGAAAACTTATGGCACCCTACAAGCTCCTACCAACCCCTGCGGGCACTTACACAACCCTTCAGGCCCCTACGGAAATCTACGGGACTCCACGGGCCCCTAGGGAAGCCTACAGATTTCAACGGAACCCTACGAGCCCCTCTGGAACCCTACAGAATACTCCAGGACCCGACAGCACTCTACAAGACCCTTAGCGACACAACAGAACCTCACTAAAACCCTATGGGCTCTTACAGAACACTGCAGGTGCCTACGGAACCCTACAGACCCCTACGGAATACTACCAGCCGCTACGGAAACCTATGGCCCCTACGGAACTCTACGGAACCTGACAGAAACACTGTGCGCCCCTATAGGCCCTTGCGGGCACTTGCAGAACTCTGCAGGAACCCACGGAACTTTATGGAACCCTACCAGCCCCTACGGAAGCCTAAAGATCCTTGCAGGCAGTTACGGAACGGTACAGGGCCCTACGGAACTTTACCAGCCACTACGGAACTCTACGGGCCCCTACAGAACCCTGCAGAACCCTCCAGAACATTACAGAATCCCACGGATTCCTACAGACTCCTGCGGGCACTTACACAACCCTACAGGCCCCTACAAAAATCTATGGGACTCTACGGGCCCCTAGGGAACCCTTCAGATTTTGACGGAACCCTACCAGCCCCTCTGGAACCCTACAGAGTCCCGAGCTCTGGAACCATTGTTCGAGCTCGCCGTTGTACCAGCGTGCGCCTCTGCGTGTTGCTGCGCGTCCTCCCGACCACGCCGATTCATCACCCCGCTCTTCAGGGTGATGCGGGGCTCTCCCGAGCTCGCCGCGCTACTACCGTGCTCCTCCAGGTGTCGCAGTGCGCCTTCCGACCGCTCCGTATATACACCCCGCTCGGCAGGGTGCCTCCGGGCGCTCTGCCGAGCTTGCTGCGCTACCGCTCTGCGCCTCCGGGTGTCGCTGCGCATCCTCCCAACCCCGACGCACCCTCATCCCACCCCTCCGGGTGCCGTCGGGCGCCAACTCGATCCCGCCGAGCCTTAACCCACCCCTCGGGATGGTGACGGGCGCACGTCCCACCTGCCCGAGCCGCTCCCCCCGCCCTTCGGGGTGCCGACGAGTCCTCGTCCGACTCACCCGTGCCCTCAGCGCGCTCTTCGGGGTGCCGCCGGGCACTGTCCGAGCTCACCGCGCTACCACCCTGCGCCTCCGGCTGTCGCTCCGCCTCCTCCCGACCACGCCGATCCTTCACCCCGCTCTTCGGGGTGCTGCGGGGCTCTTCCGAGCTCGCCGCGCTACCACCGCGATCTTCCGGGTGCCGCTGTACGTCCGGTCGACCCGACGCACGCTCATCCCGCTCCTCGGGGTGCCGCCGGGCGCTCTCCCGAGCTCTTCGCGCTCCACCCTGCGCATGTGAGTGCCGCTGGGTGCTCTCGGGATCTCGCCGCGGTACCACCGTGCGCCTCCGAGTGCCGCCGAGCACTCTCCCGGTATCGCCACTCGTTGACCCCGCACGTCGGGGTGCCGCCAGGCGCTCTCCCGATATCGCCGCTCCTTCACCACAGTGCTCGGGGTGCCGCCGGGCGCACTGCCGAGCTCGCAGCAGTACCACCGCGTGCCTCCGAGTGCCGCTGAACGCTCTCCCGATATCGCCGCTCCTTCACCCTGCTTGTCTGGGTGCCGCCGGGCGCTTTCCCCAGCTTGCCGCACTACCACCGTGCGCCTCCAGGTGCCGCTGTGCGTCCGGTCGACCCGACGCACGGTCATCCTGCTCCTCGGGGTGCCGCCGGGCGCTCTGCTGAGCTCTCCGCGCTACCACCGTGCGCTGACAAGTGCCAGCGGGCACTCTCGGGATCTCGCCGCGGTACCACCGCGCGCCTCCGAGTGCCGCTGAGCGCTCTCCCGATATCGCCGCTCTTTCACCCCGCTTGTCTGGGTGCCGCCGGGTGCTCTGCCGAGCTCGCCGCACTACCACCGTGCACCTCCAGGTGCCGCTGTGCGTCCGGTCGACCCAACGCACGCTCATCCCGCTCCTCGGGGTGCCGCCGGGCGCTCTCCTGAGCTCGTCGCGCTCCACCCTGCGCATGCGAGTGCCGCTGGGTGGTCTCGGGATCTTGCCGCGGTACCACAGCGCGCCTCCGAGTGCCGCCGAGCGCTCTCCCGATATCGCCGCTCCTTTGATTCAGAAAACGAACGGTTACAGTTTGTTAGTGCGGATGTATTACAGTCTGGGAAAGAACAAAAGCTCGGGGCCCCAGAATTCCAAGATAAAGAAATGGCTTTGTGTATAAGATAGCGGGAGCAGCTGCATGCTAAGGAGGTGCTGAGAAGGAACCTAACTGTCTGGGAAAGGTGTCCATCTGGTCAGGACAGGGGAGGAGATTTTTGATAATGAGTTCTTGGAAATAATTAGAATAGTAACGCCTTTAATTTTAATAACTTGCCCACCATAATGAATATGTATGCTTTTTACCATAAATGGACGCTTGCTTCACAAACCGGTGTACAAGTTTGGCGGAGAAATCCCCCTTGCACCCAGCGCCGCAATAAACATACCTGCTTTATAACTCTCTGCGAGTTGTAATGTTTGTTTCCGCGCGTCACCTTCACCACGGTGCTCGGGGTGCCGCCGGGAGATCAGCCGCGCTCGCAGCGGTACCACCGCGTGCCTCCGAGTGCCGCTGAGCGCTCTCCCGATATCGCCGCTCTTTCACCCCGCTTGTCTGGGTGCAGCCGGGCGCTCTCACAAGCTTGCCGCACTACCACCGTGCGCCTCCAGGTGCCGCTGTGCGTCCGGTCAACCCGACGCACGGTCATCCTGCTCCTCGGGGTGCCGCGGGACGCTCTCCCGAGCTCGTCGCGCTCCACCCTGCGCATGCGAGTACCGCTGGGTCCTCTCGGGATCTAGCCGCGGTACCACTGTGCGCCTCCAAGTGCGGCCGAGCGCTCTCCCGATATCGCCGCTCCTTCACCACGGTGCTCGGGGTGCCGCCGGGCGCTCTGCCGAGCTCGCCGCACTACCACCGTGCGCCTCCAGGTGCCGCTGTGCGTCCGGTCGACCCGACGCACGCTCATCCCGCTCCTCGGGGTGCCGCCGGGCGCTCTGCCAAGCTCGCCGCACTACCACCGTGCGCCTCCAGGTGCCGCTGTGCGTCCGGTCGACCCGACGCACGCTCATCCCGCTCCTCGGGGTGCCGCCGGGCGCTCTGCCAAGCTCGCCGCACTACCACCGTGCGCCTCCAGGTGCCGCTGTGCGTCCGGTCGACCCGACGCACGCTCATCCCGTTCCCCGGGTGCCGCCGGACGCTCTCCCTAGCTCGTCGCGCTACCACCGTGCGCCGGCGAGTGCCACCGGGCACTCTCGGTATCTCGCCGCGGTACCACCGCGCGCCTCCTAGTGCCACTGAGCGTTCTCCCATATCGCTGCTCCGTCACCCCGCTTTTCTGGGTGCCGCCGGGCGCTCTGCCGAGCTCGCCGCACTACCATCGTGCGCCTCCGAGTGCCGCCGAGCGCTCTCCCGGTATCGCCACTCGTTGACACTGCGCGTCGGGTTGCCGCCAGGCGATCTCCCGAGCTCGACGCGCTACCACCCAGCGCCGGCGAGTGCCACCGGGAAAACTACAGACTCTTCAGGGCCCTAGGGAACACCACAGGCCCCTACGGAACCGTACGAGACTCTACAGGCCGCTAGGGAACACCACAGGCCCCTACGGAACCCTACACAACCCTCCGGAAACATATGGAACCCTACAAGGTCCTACCAACCCCTGCGGGCACTTACACAACCCTACAGGCCCCTACAAAAATCTATGGGACTCTACGGGCCCCTAGGGAACCCTTCAGATTTTGACGGAACCCTACCAGCCCCTCTGGAACCCTACAGAATACTCCAGGACCCGACAGCACTCTACAAGACCCTTAGCAACACAACGGAACCTCACTAAAACCCTATGGGCTCCTACAGAACACTGCAGGTGCCTACGAAACCCTGCAGGCCCCTACGGAACCCTACAGACACCTGCGGGCACTTACAGAACCCTGCAGGCCCCTACGGAACCCTACAGGTCCATACAGAACCCCACAGGGCCCTACGGAACATTACCAGCCACTACGGAACTCTACGGGCCCCTACGGAACCCTGCAGAACCCTCCGGAACCTTACAGAATCCCACAGACTCCTACAGACTCCTGCGGGCACTTACAAAATCCTAGAGGCCCCTACGGAACACTGCCAGCCCCTATGGAAGGAACCCTACGGGCCCCTACAGAACACTACTGGCTCCTGCGGTACTCTACAGGCCTCTAGGAAACCTACGAAGCTCTACGGAGCCCTATGGATCCTTACGGAACAGGACAGGCCCCTTCAGACCTCTGCGGGCGCTTATGGAAACCTACAGGACCCTACGGAACTGTACGAGACTCTAGAGGCCCCTAGGGAACACCACAGGCCCCTACGGAACTGTACGAGACACTACAGGCCCCTAGGGAACACCACAGGCCCCTACGGAACCCTACACAACCCTCTGGAAACTTATGGCACCCTACAAGCTCTTACCAACCCCTGCGGGCACTTACACAACCCTACAGGCCCCTACGGAAATCTACGGGACTCTATGGGCCCCTAGAGAAGCCCACAGATTTTGACAGAACCCTACGAGCCCCTCTGGAACCCTACAGAATACTCCAGGACCCGACAGCACTCTACAAGACCCTTAGCAACACAACGGAACATCACTAAAACCCTATGGGCTCCTACAGAACACTGCAGGCGCCTACGGAACCCTACAGACCCCTACGGAACCCTACAGACACCTGCGGGCACTTACAGAACCCTGCAGGCCCCTAAGGAACCCTACAGGTCCATACAGAACCCCACAGGGCCCTACGGAACTTTACCAGCCACTACGGAACTCTACGGGCCCCTACGGAACCCTGCAGAACCCTCCAGAACCTTACAGAATCCCACAGACTCCTACAGAATGCTGCGGGCACTTACACAACCCTACAGGCCCCTACGGAACACTGTCAGCCCCTACTGAAGGAACCTTACGGGCCCCTACAGAACACTACTGGCTCCTGCGGTACTCTACAGGCCTCTAGGGAACCTACGAAGCTCTATGGAGCCCTGTGGATCCTTACGGAACAGGACGGGCCCCTTCAGACCTCTGCGGGCGCTTATGGAAACCTACAGGACCCTACGGAACTGTACGAGACTCTAGAGGCCCCTAGGGAACACTTACAGGCCCCTACAAAACCGTACGAGACTCTAGAGGCCCCTAGGGAACACCACAGGCCCCTACGGAACCGTACGAGACTCTACAGGCCCCTAGGGAACACTGCAGGCCCCTACGGAACCCTACACAACCCTCTGAAAACTTATGGCACCCTACAAGCTCCTACCAACCCCTGCGGGCACTTACACAACCCTTCAGGCCCCTACGGAAATCTACGGGACTCCACGGGCCCCTAGGGAAGCCTACAGATTTCAACGGAACCCTACGAGCCCCTCTGGAACCCTACAGAATACTCCAGGACCCGACAGCACTCTACAAGACCCTTAGCGACACAACAGAACCTCACTAAAACCCTATGGGCTCTTACAGAACACTGCAGGTGCCTACGGAACCCTACAGACCCCTACGGAATACTACC